>NC_056562.1:37938585-37979706 GCF_013358625.1 Macadamia integrifolia | reverse complement strand
GGGGGGGGGGGGGGGGGGGGGGGGGCGAGTAAAAATCAGCAAAAGTAGTAAGTAGAGCAAGTGGCAAGAGGTCCCAACCATAAAATAAAGAGACAAAGAGGTTGGCCAAATGCTAGTCTTGCTGTTAGTGACGTGTTGTACATATGTTCTTGGCTTGGTACGTCCCTATAATGGATGTCAGCATGAGATTTAAGATCTAATCTTTCTTGTCTGTTACCAGTAAAGAGGAGCAAAAAATGGAAAGGGGAAAGGGGAAAGGGGGAGGAAGTTTCTTCCTATAACTAGCTGATATCAGCATATTTGGTACCTTTGGAGCGGGATCATGAATTGTTATGTGTGTTTGGGATTAAAACAGGGAATGTAGTAAAGTAGAGGTCAGCATGAGATTGTGACCTAATCTTTCTTGTTTCTAAACAGGCAATGGGAGCAAATAATTGTAAAACCGAAGGTGGGGAGGAAGCTTCTTCCCTAAAACTAGCTGATTTCAGCATGCCACCTTGCATGAAGGCTTTCACCTGGATCCTTTCAGCTGGAAAGGCTATCGATGATGACGACGAACAATTTGCAGATAAAAAGTGTACAATTGGCAAGTGCAATCATGTGGGAGGAAAGTATAGACACTGAGCTTCACATCAAGCAGGTTTGATGTACTTAGTACTTGAAAACTTTAGAGCACAGATGCAACTTCTTTAGAGCATGATATCTTATAGTCCTCTAATCTATTGGGTATCACCTGCCCAAACGCAAAAGAAAATTTCAATCGATCTCGAGCGTAAGCTTATGCATGCAATGCATCTCTATTAGCAACACACAAAATGGGCATAGCGGATCCACTTGCCTCCAATCACTGGAGCTACTTCTTGATACAATCTTCTTGAACTTCACCATCTGAGGAGGTAAGGAATCTAAATCAGCACCCAAAATCAACCAATTGAAAATGAGAAACTAAAGGTCAAAGCCTCACTTCGAAGATTTATGGCCAAGTTCGCTTGAGCATCAGCCTCAGAGTTGAATTCCTTGAGGTTAGAAGAATGTGCATCAGAATATGGATGAAGAACCAGCAAGGGAAACATTAAAAAAATAGAAATAAATAAATAAATAAAAGAAGAAGAAGAAAGAAGAGAGAGAGATCAACAACCCTCCTCCCCGCCCAAAGAAAAAAAAAAAGGACCAGCACCAACATAAAAAAATTAACAGAAATAACAAAAAATTAAAGGAAATGTTCAGAAGGAAGAAAGAGATGTCTCAATATAGCTGCCGATGACACAGCACATAACATAGTCCCACAGGTTGCAACACATCAGATCCTCCAACCAAAGTTTATTTGAACCATGAAATGCAAGCAACTAAGGGAGTGTGATTATTTCATATGGATAAAAAAAATTCTGCCTCAATAAAGTGATTGTTTACTTGAGATGCATTTTAATTCTTATTGTGCAGTAGAAAACCTGCATGGTCTAAATAATATCCAGAAATTGAAGGCTGATAAAAGGACAATCAGCTTACAGGGAAGTTAATAGGATCCTGCTGATCAGAATCTTGCTCTTCTGTCTCCAGGTAGGAGAGAGCGTTGATGGATATACTTATAGAAGTTGGATGGCCTCTAGAGCAGAACTGATGAGTATATGAAGAAGATTTTTTTTTTGGGGGGGGGAATAGATAACAGGAAAACATTTATTGGTACAGAGAAAGAAGATATTACAAGAAACCCCAAAGCAGTAAATCCATAACACTGTAAATCACATTAGAAGAAAGACACTGCCCAGATCAACCAGAAATACTCTGAGCCTCTGACCCCAAAAGTACATCCAATTTATGGACTCCTTCCCTTGCTAATTGGTCTGCCACATTATTAGCTGGATCAGGGCTTCCAATTGAATGACCAATTCAAATGTGCAATGGAGATGTGTCTAGTTACTTATGCAAACCTCCAAGGAACAATAATTAGAGGCATTCTTTGAGCTCTAAGAAGGAATAATAAATATAGTGAACTCAGAAAGTTAAATATTCCTGTAAATACTTAATTGGTTTGAAAAAAGACATAATGAAGTAACGATATCTGAGCCTATGGAGTAAAAAAACCTAGATTTTCAATTCTCAATAACAAGTCTGGTCAATCATATGACAATTGTAAAGGATAAAATAGTCACAGGCACATCTAGTAAGCACACACTCCACAAAATGGAAAAGAAATTGGGATTTATTATATAAGGAAAACATGTGGTTGAGATTAAAAAAGCAGATACAAAATAATTATTAGTCTCAAAGCACCACAGGAATTTATGGCATGTACCCGGAGAACATGAGAGATCTGGAAAGACAGAAACTTGTCTTTGAGCTTCTTGACTTCCTTGCACAAATCAGCCATGTTCTGGTTCTTTGTTTTCCATAGACCATTAACCTGTTCCATGAAGTTTCCTCAGTAAAGTAAGAAAAAGAATTATATAACAGTAATCATCATGATGCTAACAACAGAAAATTTTACTACAGCAATCTTTGCATGCAGTACAATTAAAGAATTGTAAGCACTAAGCCTGGTGGTTAGGATGTTGACAGTAACAACAACGGAATTCTGGGTTTGGTCCCGGTTTCCTGAAGAACGAAATAAAAAGAAATTGAGTCAAAAACTCCTTTCCTAGTAGAAAGCAAACTGGAATAGAAGCAACAGACTTCCACTGCACATTGTACCATCCAGTTCGCTTAAAGTTGACCAAGTCATGTTGCATAATATACTAGGGAAAAAAAAGAAGAAAAAAGGGTGCTCAGACAGCTTCAGTCAAAAATGTATAACCTCAAAGAAAATAACTAGTAACATGACTAATCAGAAAGAAGCTCAAATCTTTGCTGAATCTGAATATGAACAATGAAAAAACAAAAAAAAAGGCATAATAAATCAACAGAAGTAGCTCAAAAATTTTAATAGGCCAAGAACTGAAAACAGCCAACAGTTTGCTGCCATCAACTCCTCATGAGACATCAAAGAAAGTTTTTATGTATCAAAGAGAACTTAACGACCAGAGTTACAGGACATGGACACATAATCAGTTTTCCTCTAAAATGGAAAATGCACCTATGTCACAGCTCGGTAATAGATTACACAGATAATGCATAGCATTTTCTAATTCAGTAAGATTAGGTCCAACCCTGCAGGCATGATATAAAGGCAATCTCCAGGGAAGGGAACAGAAAAGGTGGCTGACAGCCTCCCAAAAAATTTGAATTTCAAAGGATTGTAGTTTCACCAATCCAATTTTATAAGTTTTGGGGCCTCAACCATATAAGCTCTAACACAAGAAGCTGTCGGCCATCCAAATAAAGTTTTGAATTCCCAACATGCCAAAGTTCCTTCCACATGAAGCATTAATGATGCAGTTGCAGTAGCCTCGCTGAATGAACAATGTCCAATTTGGATGCCCAGGCCAAAGAAATCCAGGGTTCCGCCATGGGTATTTGCATATTTAGTAAAATATTGAGGCCTTTTTGTATGTAGGAACTAATTATGGTCTACAGATTTCGATAGGTACTGAGATTAGGAGTTCAGTTTCAGTCATTAAATAAGAGGTTCAGTTGGACTAGGATTCTACATGGATTGGCGGAAGGTTCGGAGTTCTAATTTGAGTTTAATTAATTTCAGATTGTGATTAGGAGTCCAAGTATGAGTTAAGTTAGGAATTCTCAAAGATCATTTATATATAATCATGCCCCCTTCCCCCATTGATCAGGTTGATTTGAATGATAAATTGGAATTTTATTGTGTTGCTGCTGATTGCATTCGACTGGCACAGCTTTCTTGTTGGCCAGTGCCAAGTTCTTCTTCTAGTTCTGATCATTCCACAATCATGTGCTTTCTCCTTTTATCTCTCGTTTTATTCTTCTAGTTCTTCCACTTCATCCCTGGTTCTACTTTTTTCCCATCTATACATCGATTTCTATGTTTGATTATATACCTTCTGAAAATGAATTTCAACCTCTAAATCAGGTTATCAAAAATCTTCTAACATTATTATGGAATGGTTTATCAGTTCTCATCGATATATTCTGTTGTGATTCCTCAGTTCTTGATTATAGTTTAAAACATTAGCAAATAGTGCTTCACTAATTTCTGATTTGCAATTATGCCCCTGTTGTGGTCTGATCAATTTCTCATAGATCCTGGATTGTGTGACCTAGCATTTTTTTTTATTTCTACAATATTCTCTAGGACACTGAACCACATCAATTAATCATCATAGTTTTATTTCCCTGTATATATTATCAGAACAAATTTCTAACAATGTTATGTACTTATATCGATTTCTCATAGATCCTGAATTGTTAGTGTCATCTAGCATTTTTGTGTATCTACAATATTCTCTAGAACCCTGAACCACATCAATTAATCATCATAAGTAGATAACAATATTAAAAATTTGTTCTGATAATATATACAGGAGAAAACAACTTAAACCAGGAAAAAAAAAAGAAGAAGAAAGAAAGACAGCTTTATAACCATTGATGAGCAATGTCACAAGAAAATAAAGGAGGTCACAATCACTCAATGCATGACAAAAAGACAACAGACCTGCATGCAGACGAGATTGGAGTCACCATATGCGCAAATTTGTTTAAACCCTTTCTTAAGTGCATATTTCAAACCTAAAATCACAGCTCGATACTCAGCAACATTGTTCGTTGCAATGCCCACACCTTCACGTAAACGGTAGACCTTTGAAAGTCGAGGGTTAGGCAGCGAACATTTTCAAGGCGCAGTATTATAAAGAGCATTGTCAGAAGTAAGCATGAAATGTGCTCAATTAAATGCATACCACACTTCCATCTTCAGCTCGTAGTACAGCTCCAGCACCAGACAGTCCAGGGTTCCCTTTTGAAGCACCATCAAACTCGAGAACACAGGAATCCTGTGCATGGATATGGACATTAGATTCTATTATGCACCACAATTTTATACATATGTACAAAACAAGCTACATGCACTAGTATATGGGTGACAAACTCTGCTAATACCGTATAAATACTTTTGAAAGGGTTTAAGAATTTTTTATTTTTTATTTTTATTTTTATTTTTATTTTTTTTTAAATTAGGGAAGAGGGGTCTTACTCAATGGATGTGCGAGGTCCGGGGGGCCAAAAATTACAAGGGCTGATTCCTTTTAATCCCACAAAACCCCCTGTTTCTGAACTTTAGTTCTGTTTGTTCCCACTCTTCTTTAAATTCCAGAATAGGACATTATTTTAAAGTTTTAATTCCAGATATATCCCAGCCACTATTACTTACTTCTAAGGACCTGTTTTGCTTCGGATCTTACAGATTTGGCACTAGACCCTTAATTTAAGCTATCTATCACTCTTTTGGGCCCATAAACAAACCCAATAGGGTATGTTGACCTCTGCATCAGTTACGTTCTAACAATGCTTTAGAATATAATCACCGTGAAATATCTTCTTTTTGTTCTGAACTTGGTATGATACATCAGACCAGTTGTGCCTGTACCACCCAGCAGAAGGGTGTTGTTGAGAGCAAGAATCGGCATTTGGGAGAAGTTTCTCATTCTTTAATGTTTCATATGAATGTCCCGAAACCTTATTAGAGTGATATTGTTTAACTGCTTGCTACTTGATAAATCGTATGCCCTCTTCTGTCCTTAATAATCAGTCCCCTTTCTGCACGGTCTTTCATCAATCATCTTTGTTTGGGTTACCACCATGAGTGTTTGGATGCAGATGTTTTGTTTAAGTGTCGTTGTCTTGACAAATTGTCTCCTTGTGCGACTAAATGTGTATTCTTCGGGAATGCTTGTACACAAAAGGTTAAAGGCATATTTACATCAGCACTTTCAAATGAAAGATTAAGGGACTTTATCGGGATTGAGGTTGAAAGTTGGGACAAGGCGTTGTTGTTTTATCGGAGTTGAGGTTGTTCGTAGTAAAAAAGGGTGTTGCTTTGCCTTAAATGAAATATGTGTTTGATCTTCTCTCTAAGATTGGCATCTTGGACTCTATGCTTGTTGATAATCATATGGATCCTCATCTATTGGTATTTGAGATGACAAAGACTATGTGGATAAGCGCCAGTACAACAGGCTGGTTGGAAAGCTCATTTATCTCACGGTTAGTCGATAACTCGACCAGATATTTCATTTGATGTTAGTGTGATTAGTCAATTTATGGAAAATCCTAAGCAGGCTCACTAAGATGTTGTGGGTCGTAATTCAAGGTATCTTAAAGTTGCACCATAGAAAGATTATTTATCGACATCATGGTCATTCTGATATTGTGGGTTACTCTGATGTTGACTGAGCTAGTGCTAATGGTGATTGAGGATCTACTATTAGGCATTGCACAATTATTGGTGGTAATCATGTCACCTGGAGGAATAAGAAATAGATTACAGTGGCTCGGTTGAGTGCAAGGCAAAAAATAGGTCTATAGAACATACTGCAGCTGAATTAATGTGGCTAATATCTCTTGTTCATGAGCTTGGGTTTTCAATCAGTAAACCTATGGAGATGTATTTTGATAATCAGGTTGCCATGCTAGTAATCTGGTGCTCCATCAACAAATTGAGGTCGATTGTCATTTTTTATGCGGGATGTTGTTGTGAAGAAACTGATTTCTACTCCGTTTGTTAGCTCTGGGAATGGGAGATATATATACTCCAGCATGACGTGGAGTATTAAAGATACAGATAAACCATAGGGGCTTCCATAATTGTGTTTATTATTTCAAGGTTTATATATAAATTGTAATTATACATACCCATGTCCTTCATTGTAATTTTCAACATGTTATATTTTTCTGTAACTAGGCACATGGTTGGTCTGTCCAGAATCCTAAACATGACTCTGTCAGCACTAGCGTTCTTTTCTCCCATATTCTTCTTCCCCTTCTCTTTTTCTCTTCTTCTTCCTTGTGTTGCACAGTTTCTGGTCTTCCAAGTTCTGGTATTTGTCACAATAGTAATTTGACTGTGAGCCCTTCCCCTATCCCTCTCAATCTCCTCACCTCTCTTTCTCCCTTCTTTCCCTCCCCTGCAATACCCTGCACTTATTCCTTTTATGTTGACTCCCGCAAGTACTAAACAGGGTTATTTTGTTGTTCTTATAACTTGCATTCTGTAATACGAAATCAACTCCTGATATATTTTCTGCTATCCTCTCATGGTTTCTGACTTCAGACCTGAAACTTGTCTTCAGTCTTAGTTTCATCTACATTACTCAGATCTATTTCAGACCCATATCTTACTATTTAATTTCTCAGATCTCAAATTTTATCTACTCTGTAATCTGCAACCTAAATAAGAACTATTTCTCCCTGTTAATTTCCTGTTCTGTTTACTTGTCTGAACTTGCATTATTATTAAGAAGCTTTGTTAACAGCAATCGCATATAAATAGCACATCCTTGCAACTGTATACAAATGTAATTCATATACTTTGGGGGAAAAGGATCCTCACAACGACATGCCAAGACACAGAAATGGGGGGCCCACAACACTTCTCTCCTATAAACCCCCATATTCTACGACTCGTAACCAAGACCCTCCATTCGCCCGAATTAGTACTTGGGCATTGGAGGATACCTGTGCCCATACTTTGGATATCAAACTGCATACAAAGGGCCAAGCGGAGGAAAAAGGGCTTCTATGAATGGAAAATCATATAATAAATGTGAAAAGTATTGATGCAAATAAACTCAGTTAAGGCTTATCCCAACTAATTTCATCGATATGCTAATACAGAAATGCATGATTGGAATGTTCTTTCAAATTCAAAGAAGAACAAGTGACTGCATCCACCATCATCACAAAATTGTGAACTTACACAATTAGAAGAGATTGATTGAGCCGCAATTGAAGTTTCCAGTTTGATATGCTTTCTTACAGGATCCAACACACTTGTGACCTGGGGAACCATCAGAATAACTTGGTCATAATTAAGCATAACACTCACTGACAAATTAAGACAATGGCATCATTACTGCAGCCAATGAATTTTTATATGAATAAAGATGGACATAAAATATGATCTTGGTCATTAAGCTACTCAGAATGGATAAAAAACGTGCAGGCTTAATAATGTTAACGTTATCTAATCCAAGGTTATGAGTATAGGTATCCAGGTATTGTATCGGCAGGGTGATATTAAGATACATATTGTATCGTATCATATTGGAAAGATGCAAGATACACATGAAATGCTAAGGTTATATGCAAAATATAGTTTTGAAGCATCAAACACTATAAATAAGCAATATGTAAAATATATCATGTATAAAAAAGAGAATAAAGTATATAGAGATAATTTCATTCAATTGATTATGTATAAAGGATGACGTTTCTATTTGTACTATTACCATAGAGAGCTATGGGCTGGTTCAAACTTGGAGTTAGAAGTGGTCTTAGGTAAAAGTGCAACCAAGATTACCAAGGTTTAAAGTATATCCATAAATTTTTCATTTTTTCGGAATTTTTTATTTTATGAAAATAAAAAATACAGAAAATCAGAAAGCAAAGAAATGTATCCATAATGTATTTCATAAATTACATATAACTTTCAAACAACATTGAACACATAACCCATTTGCATCAATGTACCCATAATATATTCAGGCTACAGCCATTTGCCACAGGTATAAAACTAAAAGCAACTTTTACTCTACCAAGTAACTGCAGTTTCTCATTTTATTTTGTCTCTAAAGAGCAACCCAGTGCAAAAGGCTCCCGCTACTGCAGGGTTTGGAAGGGGCAAATGTACGCAGCCTTACCCCCTGCTTTACAAGAGAGGCCATTTTGTTTTATCTCTACAAGCAACATTTAGGAAAAAAATGAATTTCTTCTTAATAAAGCTGCCTCTCATAAGAAGAAATTGAGACAATGCAACAGAACATAATGATGCAATAGTAGCATTATTGTGGCTGGACCGGCATGACCCAATCTGGAAACCAAGACCAAGGCAAACTGGACCCAAACCGAGATTTTGGTCCAATAAGGGTTGGTAGGGTATATTGTAATCTTTTATTTTATTTTGGAGAAGTAGATTCATAGGAGTCATGTTTTAGTGTTACTTTCCTAATTGAATTCTATCTCAATAAGTACGAGTCTTTATTTTTTATATAAGCATGTGCCCTATGATGGCAATATAGATAGAATGAAATTTGAGTTCCGTTGATTCATGACAATTGTGAAGTTGTGCGTGTGTGACCAGTTGGTTACCATTCCCTCCCTCCTCCTATTCTTGCTTTCATTCTTCTTCTTCCTTATTCCAGGTATGATTCCTATTCACTCTTCTTTTTTCCTTCTTCTCTTTTCTTCTTGAATTTACTTTGCATATTTGATGCCCTGCGCTTAGGCAACCTGTATCATGTTGTTGCCCTAAACAACTTCATATTCATGACATTGATTCATGACGATTGTGAGTTTTTCATCTCCTTTCTTCCCATTCTCTTCCTAAATCTCATTTTAATGCCCTCTCTCAACCTGAGTGGAAATCGACCATGGATGTGGAAATGGATGCTCTACTCTCTCGCAAGACATGGACCTTGGTTGATCTTCCTCCTAAGTAAGGAGGCTATGAGGTGTCGTTGGGTGTATACTATCAAGTGTCATCTTAATGGTTTTGTTGAGCAGCTCAATGCCAGGTAGGTCGCCAAAGTGTATCCATAGACATATGGTGTCGATTACTTTGAAACTTTTTCCCCCTGTTGCTAGCTTGAATTCAACTCATTCATCAGTTGGACATTAAAATGCAGGTTTTTAAGGTGATTTGCTTGAGTTATATATGAAGCAACCTCCTGGGTATGCTGCTCAGGCGGAGAGTGCTAGTAAGGGTGCAAACTTCATAAAGGAATCTATGGCCTGAAACAATCTCTTCTCCTTTTTCTTCTTCCCCGTTTGTTTTCTTCAGCAGGTACTGTTGTTCTAGTGCTTTACTAGGTTACACGAACAAAGAAGTCCATGAATCTTGTATAAAGGGAACCCTTTCTATTAGAGTACTTAAAGTCAAACAAGAATGGAATTAAGTCCAATATCGTCAATATTATTAAATATTAAAATAGAAGGTTCTAGCAGAGTAAATAACATGATCTCCAGCTTACCAAATTGCCATCTGATTCAAGCACCTCATGCAATCTCTTTTTTGGAGAATCCGTCTTGGATGTTTGAGCCTTAGGAGAAGATGGATGCTAGGAAAAAAAATGATAAACAAAGACAAATATAAGAACATGTTAAAAAGAAAAAAGAAAGAAAAAGAGAGGCAGAACATTCTACAAACAGAATCTATTCCAGGAAATTATTCCGCCTAAGAATCACCTCCTTCTAACTAAGCTCACTTTCAAATAAACATATATAATCCTTGGCAAATGGAAGACCATGAAACAACATATTAAAGTTATTAACTTCTTTTCCAAAAGTTCATGGAAGTATTTGCAAAAATTCTCGAAATGGATGGGAAGAACTGAAAATCTTAAATTATGTTCCTGGAAGTGATGGCATCAAGCACAAGTTCAAACATAGGATCATGAGAAACAAAAAACTGTGACACAGCCATCTCATCTCTGAAACCTTAAAGCAATAACATTTCATGGAGATACTAACAATAAAGCCAGATAATTAGACATCTAATAAGAAATAGCTAGGCTTTTACTATTGTCACAAGCTTTTGTTATGGTCGATCCTTTACAATTGCCACATGGGGAGGTTGAAAGGCCCATGTGATAGATGATCCCGCATTGGATCGGTCAGGTTTCAACCCACAAATAAGTGGGGAAACTGTCTTAAGTGCAACAGTCAAGTGATGAAAATTACCAGGATGCAAATAGATTCCATTATTGAAATGGCAATCTTGTGATTTTATGAAACTTCAGACTCATCTTTTCTTGTTAAACTCACACTTCTTGTTGATTTTCCTGACTCGACATGCAATTTCTGTGAAAGATAGAAACCCTGGGTGTAATTTATCCTTCATTACAATATGTTAAGCTGCATTTGGGTAAAGTTTAAGAAACTGTTTTTGACTTTTGGTTGCGTTTGTTTCCAGGTAAAAACCAAGTAAAAGGAAAACTCTTGAGTAAAATTAGTGCAAGAACGTATGATTTTACAATGCTTTTACATGGGAACAATTAGAGCCATCTATGGGAGCGGAGGGTAGTAACAAAAAATAAAATTTGGTAGACACTTTTCAAAAAATTTCTAGCCAGCATTTCTAGGTAAGGAATCTATCGATGGTCCCTTAGTTCTGCCAGTTGTGACACACTTCCCCCCATTCGATACATATAAGAAATTGTTTGAATACTCCACTTGACAAAATTTCAGATGAATTCAAATCATTTACTCTTCCATGCATGTCCATACACCCCCTCGGTAGCGTTCCCAAACAGCTTCTCCATTTTCCTGGAATTTTCAGTGGTTTGTTTTGCACACATGGCCAGCTCTGTTTATGGCTGAAACTTAGCATGTGAGTGGGGGACCTTTGGGTCCACCAGTCCACAAGATTTCAGCCCCACCTGATCTGACATGTCATAGAAATAGGTACTTGTCCAAGATTCCCTTACCTGGACTGTCAACCAGGGAACTTTCTCCCAAAGAAAAAACATTACTTTTTTGGGACCCAAAAAAAAAAAAAAAAACTCTGTTATATGTTCTCTCTCTCTGCTCTTTGTCTCACCTGGACTGTTATATGTTCTTTTTCTCTCTGCTCTTTGTACAGAAATTCTCACATGTCTCTTCTGTTTGTTTGCCTTACTCTCGTTCTCACTTTATTTCAACTGTCTAGTTTCTTCCTTCTTTCTCTTATTTCTCTCTAATTTTTCTCTCTTTCGCTTCCCTTCTCTCATCTTTCTGATAGCATACTATATTCTTCTAATTTCTCCCCAATTTTGTCCTGTGAAGACGAGAAGATTTCCCCCTTCCATTATAAGAGAAATAGATATACAAACTGCATAGGATTATTTGCTGGAATAAGGCCTGCAGTTTGGGAACACTGACTCATATTTTCTAATACATTTCCACAAAAGTGGGTCACACACTTTCTTTTCAACCCACATATGGTAGAAACTTAAATCATGAAATAGTTCTTAGATGCGTCGTAAAGTGAAACTGATTTCAGAGTTTCTTTTTCAGCATGCCTGTCAAAGAATACCCAACATGGGGTAATGATACATTCATACCCATTTTATGGTCACATGCATTTGTTAAGAATCTTAGATATAAAACTTCACCACCACCACCCCCCCAAAAAAAAAAAAAATCAGAACATCAAATTGCAAAGTATTGTTCTCTTTCTTTTGAATTCAAAAGAAATGAAAAGTGTTCCTAGTTACCAAACATATTTTGCTTTTTCACTTTCACTGTTTTAAAACAATCACAACTGAAAGTGTATCAAACAGACTTTATGAATTCTTGAAGGTTAAAAGATAAATCCAATATGTAAATGAACTTTAACATGATAGTCCTCCATGGAACCTTAGGAAATTAAAGTACCATCCTACCATCAAAAATAAAAAAGAAAAAGAAAAAGAGAAGAAAAATAAACACACATAAAACCGCTAATGTGGTTTTTCATACAAAAGGCAGCAAATGGATTCATACTCATCTTCAGTCTAAACTCCAAAATTGATTTGGTATTTTCATGGCAGTGGGAACAGAGCCACAATCATACAACTTATATGAATGCTGTAATTGTTCACATTAATAAACTTCTTTCTAACAAAATGTTAAAGTCTGTTCCACTGGCTACATAGAACCAAGCATTTTTTTAGTCAATTCAGCAGCAACATCTTGGAATGCAAACACGTCATAAAGCATAAGATATGCCACCCAAAAGTTTTCTTATGTAGAACAAGTGTCGTAGATTATCTCACCTGAAAAGGACAAGGCATGAGTTCGCCAAAAAGGTCAGCACTTACATCCAAAGCACTAATTGAATAGGTAGCATTCTGGAGCCCACGCGAGACAAGATACTCTTCAGCCTCCGTAGGCAAGGAATGGCCTTTGAAAACACTAACAGAAGGATCACATACCTACCAAAAAAGAGAACATATCTATTGGTTTATTATATAGCAAACTGAAAATCTACAAAAGAAAGCACATTATTTGCTAAATTGCAGAGCTTATGAATGAACCAAGAAACCAGAATCCATGAGCTGGGGGACCTTGGCTTCTAGCTCCCTATCAAAAGCATAAAATCCAAGGATCAATCAGAATGCTTCTTGTGTCCCAATGAGGATTCTCCAACCTCAGAAGCAGCATTATAGAATCCCTCCAAAATTTGAGATGCAATAGCTTAACCATGACCAAAGTAACTAGTGTGGCTATGACTAGATGTTAGAACACTCTGGCTGCCACTAGTTTCTAGTTTCTGAATTGTGGCACTTTAAAACAAACTTTTGCTTTCGATAAAATTTAAAACCAAACAAGTTATACAATGACTGGTTAAATAGGAGTTGTGAAAAAATGTTGACATAGAACTACATGCCAGCCCAAGCAACAGAGTAAGCTAGTGTGGCTATGACTAGATCTTTTTATCTATTTTTTTTCCCGCTCACACATGCATAGAACTTCATGCCAGCCCAAGCAACAGAGTAAGCTATTGGCCAACAAAATACCAATAATTGTTCAAGAAAGTACCCTCTAGGATAGGAAAATATGAACACAGAACACAATGAAACAATTAAAACAATAAAAATCACGTCAACAGATAAAAGCAGCTCAGGAGGTAGCAAAGGAATTACAGAAGATCCAACTTGAGCCTGGCAATCACTTAAACTCTTGTAAACTCCAACAATGTCCCCTTTGCGAACAACATAGAAAGCGTCCTTCTCCATGGCTGCTACAGGATTCAACTTTGGGGAGCAAAAAGCATGCCCACCATGCCAATTGGAGTAACACCGAACAAAAAACCTCCTAAACATGAAATCCATATAAATGGCGTTAATACAAGTCTGTTGTATTGATCTTTTCAATGATGAACTACAATAGCCATAGAAAGAGTCTTCAAGAGGGAATGACGAGACTTTAAAAACACAGAAGCAGAGGACAAGTACAACAAGCAGTTCATCAAGGACTAGTTTCCCACTTCTCCAATTTCCTGGAAGAAGATTATATAGATACATTTTTTTTTTAGCAAGACATGCCAAAATGGCATAGCGATTAAGCAAGAGAACTGTTATTATATTAAGTTCAGAAATGGAAAATTTTTGGTATGGGAAACATGCACTTATTATTCAGTTTGTGGAATGAAAAAAATAAAATAAAATAAAAGGGAAGAGATTTAGTCAAAAAAGAGGGAATGGGAGAAATTTAGTACAGAAACATCCAGGTATTTAACATTTCCAAATCTAAAACTCAGGTTTAAAAAAAAATCGCCAATATCTTCGTCAGTAGATACTAACTATCCTTCTAGACAAGTACACAACTAGCATATCATGAAACTCTAACAATACGCCACATATCTCACAAACAGAACAAAAATGAACTTCTCTGTAATCAAAAATCTACCTAGAAGGCTAGAACCAAGCTTGGATGCAAGACATTTTCAAAATTGAAGTCAAAAGAAAGAAAAATACACTATAATAATACATGGAAATCCATCTTGAACATTAACCAAAACTGTAAGAACGAACTAAAAAGGGCATAACTGGCTTACGGCTTACCAGTCTGAACTCTGAAAATGAAATCGGACACCGAGATGGGAAGGATCCTCAGTAATCCAAGTATCCAATGGAACATGAAAAATAACTAAGTCAAATACTCACAAACAGACTAAAAAGAGAATCCAAAAGAGCGAGTAAGAAAACAATAGACTTACCAGGTCCAATTGGGCGCTGGTGCCGTCAACCGTGTGGAAGAAATCGCCGGGTAAACAGTCGCAGCCTAAGACTGCAGACGGCAGACGGCAGACGGCAGACGGCGGACGGCGGACGGCAGACGGCGGGCGGCGGACGGCGGACGCTTTGGGGACTCTGTGTTTGAACCCCGAAATCTGAAGGCTGAACTTTTACCGTTGGTTCAGGCTTACGAGAGACACGGACACAGAATTTGTACCCTTTACCACAAGTAAAAAAATAAAAAATATTTCACCTTCTGTTCCGTGTATTTGGGAAGCGTTTCAAGTGGCGGAGTCACACATACGTAGATCTATGAAAGCGTCTATAACGATATCATTTCTATTTTATAAGGTAGGATTGATCATTTCTCCTTCAATTTGTTGAGGCACAGGAGGCACACTCCCTATAAACCATTTGCCCGTATGAATTCCTTCTTCATTATCGGGGTCAACCCCAAATTGAATTTCGTGAAGAATTCCATAGAGAAACTCTTTTTTGTTCCTTTGTCTCGAATTTCGTGAAGAATTCCATTCTATCTCTCCCCTTGTGATGAACAATAAAGTGGGGTTGTGCCCTAGTTATACATTCATTTTGTTTTACGAATCCTTGTTAATTCTGAACTTTGGTCACAAAGGAACCGAACTTTTGATGGGCCAGCCTTTTTTATCCGCCACTTTAGCCTGGAAGGAAAATGAGATTTGCTCTTTTGAATGCTAGGCACTCTTGTGGTTTGCGAGAAGGAAAAAGAATTCATCTTTTGTTGCATCTTGCACGATGTTTTTCAAGAAAGTTTTCCTAGACCAATTGATATGAAAAAAGTTCTCATCAACCGTGGGTGATGAAAGAGGATATCTATCAATGGTCGTTATCGTTATGCCCACAAAGGTACTGAAATTCCTTGTTCCCCTAGACCATGGGTGAACGCTTTCTGTTTTTTGGGTGAATTTTTTGGGTTGATTATTGATAGGTATCATTATGGTTTTAAAAATTGGTAAGAGTATGTATCCATAAGGGTCTCGCCCGATATATCGATACCAATAGATTATATCGATTATTATAAATGATTTTGATTTTCGGATAAATTTATCCTTATTAAGAACCGTTCCATCAATATATGATCAGTCACACCGATATTGATCAATCGGTATAAGAGCTGTACTACCAAAATCATATCTTAGTAGTGTTTTGTTCCAAGTTAGATTCGATTAATGCTATGTTCTGACAAAGGGAGGGGAAGATCAACATAAATGGAGTTTTATATCCTATGGGACTTTATGTAAATAGAAATCTACAGGAGATATTGGATTTCGAACGCCTGCAATTCATAATAAAGCTTTTCTTCTTACTTTGGCTTGGCATATTCTAAAAAATCCTGACCAGATTTGAGCTCATCTTCTTAAAGGTAAATACTTCTCTAATTGTAGTTTGATGCATCCTTCTATAAATTCTAAGAAAGGCTCTGAAATTTTGAGTAGTATGGTAAAGTTTTCCATGGCGAGTTGGTGATAGATCTTATATATTGATTTAGGATGATTCTTGGATCCCCAAGGTAATTGATTTTCGATTTCCTAAAAATATATCTATTAGCCCTTTCTATTAAACGATGAATGAATCTATTGTGAATGCCAAACAGAATAGCAATCTAGTGCAATCCCTCTTTCATGGTTGCGTAATCATAGATGGAACCATCTCAAGGGACTTGGACTTGAACCTAACCCATATGGAAGCTCTGGATAGTATTCCAAGAGAAGGATTCGAATCTCCCATTTTTCAACGAATTTGGAGAGAAAGCGCGAAGTGTATCAAAAGTATGAATAGACTACATGAGCTGGAGCGCCAACGCCACCCGTAAACCAACTAGGCTAGTGATTTTTACTTATTTCTTTCTATATTTATTTATTTTTTCTTTTTGTGCTGATCCCTCTTTTCGTTGGTGTTTTCTGAGTGTTATTGGTGGAATCTTCTTCCATGTTAGCGAACCAATGTCTTAAGTTAGGCCACTCACAGCGCTCTCTTCTTTCTTTTTCAATAATATTTGAACTATTTCGTGTGCTTTTGACTATTTTGTGATGCATGGTTTTGCCCCCTAAGTAAGACAAGTACCATTTCTACTGGAATTGCTAATAAATGTGAAAAAATTTCAAGATGGTCTTCATCTTCTACCTATTTTGAGTCGACCAATACTATTGATCTCAAAATGGCCGTATGATCTGACTTTCTATCCCTCGAGTGACACTTGCAACATACTACTAAAAATTAGATTTTATTGGACGTAGATGATCATCTTAAGTCACCAGTAGGGGGACATCATATCATTTTTCGTTATGTAGTTTTGATTATTCTATTGATTTTACAAGATGGGATTTTGTAAATCGTACTTCAAAGATTGGAAGGAGCAAAAGAACATGGTTGGTTAAGAATAGAGATTTGGATAGATTTCCATAACAAAGTGGTTAACAAAAGGACATTTTGAAAGATGGAAATAGGAAGGCTTTTTTTTTTTTTTTTTTTTTTTTTCTGTTATATGATACCGTACAATTCTTAAAGTCTTGTGATAATATTTGTACTCCTGCCCTTGGGAGGGAACAACAGCTGAAAACAGCTGCTAATACACCATAGGCTGAGGAGCAAAAGAAGGGATCCACCTAAAAAGGGGCTTACTTCTGATTAGCTAGTTGGTGAGACAATAACTTACCAAGACGATGATTAGTAGCAGCATATCCAGGAGGATGATCAGCTACACTAGGACTGAGACATGGCACAAACTCCTACGGGATTGTATCAATCCCCTATAAGTAGGCAGGGAGGACTAGAAGAACTAAGTTAAAGGGGGGTGTTTTGTTCTTGAGGATGTTGAGTAGTTTTTATTTATTCAGTTTATTATCTTTCCATAAAAAAGTTCTTATTTTCTGTTTGAACTTGGGAGATGATTAGGGGGGTATACAAAGTACAAACATCAGAAACAATGCCTATAGTATGGCATTGGGATGTCAATGTAGGACCCACATTCGCTCACAAAATTTTTAATTATTTAACATTTTTTAAGCAAAGAGAAGAACAACTAAAGCTTAGGTGTCATGAGATTCTCAGCTATGGTTGCAGGCAAATCACCACCAAGAAATCCTTGATGTTCACATTGCCCATTAATAAGGATGTAAGTTTTATCCACCGGGGTCACGGTAACTCCCACCCCACCCCACCCCACCCCACCCCTTCCCCCAAAATACAAATAAATAAATAAATAAATAAATAATAAAATAATACCACCATGGGATCATGCGAATCTGGAATCAAGCCAGTTACTGTCATTGCAATCAGTATCTAAGAGACTGAAAGACTGAAGCCGAAGATATTCGATGCCAATCACTTTATAATCTTTCCATCATTGCAGGAACACTGCTCCCTACTCGCTTTCAAGGCAAACACCAGCCGTTCCTCACCAACATCCCTCAACCATTTAAAAACAAAAAGCAGAGAGCAAGCTAGAGCACAACATACAAATCATTGCTGCCAAATGAAACGACCCATAAAAAAAAAAAAAAAAGAATCAAATATGCCACAACATGTTGCCCATTCCACATGCCAGGTGAGCAAGTAAGATTGATAAGTCCTCAAAGTCACCAAGACAAGGCAGAAACTCAACCATTGCAGTATAGCTGCAAGAACTTGCTTTTGCAGAACAGGAAAATGAATAATTAGAACTCAGAGAAAACTGAAAATTAAAGAAAATGAAAAATGTAAACCTTGTCTTGCCTGAAATGCTGGATACGCTGTTCTGGTGAATAACCAGAAAGTTCCATCAACCTTGCTGCCAAAGAGCACATAAAGCATATAACAAAAGTACATTCTCTTTAAACATAAACAACAACAACAACCAGGCTCATCTGTATATCACCCAACAAGGGTGAGAGGAGAAAAAAGAGAAGCAAGATGTGCATAATCAAAGAGTCTATCCTAGTAAATGACCTAAAACAGAAATTAAAGAGATGGAGACTCAAAGAAAAGAATCAGAAGAATGTACACAATGACTTTTTCTACTTTTTCAGCACGTGAAAATTTAAAAAAGAAAAAAGAAGACTCCTTTTCTGAAACTTTGAAAATGCCAGGTTGAGGCCAACCACGCAAAAGTTCAAGCTTTGTCCTGGTTTTTTGTTAGCATTTACTGTTGCTCACTGTCTTTTCATCCCTTTCTATCTATACACAAACCATTCCCTTCCCACTGATCTCAAATGGTCAAAGGGGGGAAATCATCATTGTCTTTCAGATGGTATGATTGTACTGCAACCCTGCAGGTCCAAAGCAGAGAGAGCTCAAACATCATCCTGAATATGTTAAATACTGTCAAAAAAATTCCCTAGGTTAAACGATTCCAATACCTTTCCTGATTCATACTCAATGATGGTCTCAATCTCTGCAATGTTGGTGATCGGAGGCTCAACATTGAGACCTGAGAATTTAGAGAGCCAGGGTCTGGCTGCCTGCTCGCATCTGGCGAGCCTGCACCCAATGGTAGATGCCCAAAAGACCCAAATTCAAGCTTCTCACAAGGGAGTGAGAACCCATTGGCATGAGAGAACCCTTTCATGGTGGGGCGAACTGACCGGATGAACTCCAGTGATCCATGCTTCCCACAGCCAGGAACAACCGGGACCTGCACTGGCAACTGCTCTAGACTGCCTTTTTCAATCCAGTTTGTGTCTGGCAGTGTTGCAGCCCGGTCATTGTTACGAGATGGTCTCTGCAACTGACCATGGGACACTGGAGCTGGATTCTTTCCCCTCCCCATGGAGGGCCTGTCCCTGTACGAGCGATGGCTCTGCAAAATTCCAAGCATAAAAGCATTTTGAGACGATGGAACACACCATCTGGGCAGTTCAACAAGAAACACAAGTTGCAAAATGAACAAATAATTGATACAGAATTACAGGATCACAAGATTAAATTCACAGATTCAAATTCCCAAAATACCCAAGAGCTTGAAGTGAATGTACCGTGATGGGGAAATATGTGCCAGTTCCCCGTGGCTTAGGCATTTCTTCTGCACCAAAAGCACCACTAGACACCATGGAAGGGTTCCCAGGGTAGAATGTTGGTCCTGGGACAGCGCCATTGGCATTAGGATGAGGAAACATGTTACGTTTAAATGGTTGATTAAGGGGTTCCCATGCATGCTTATTCTGGAACTGAGAAGATGATGGTGGAGGAAATGACGTAACAGGACCACAGAAGGCATACTCCAGGCAAAACCGACCATACTGAAGACTACTGAGGTTACTCTCAACATCACCACTGAGGTCTGCTAAGAAGCCCTGAATTTCGGTGCTTACAGCAGCTCCAGCTGTGTCTGTACCCCCAAATCCAAAAGACAAATCTTCCACGGGATAAGCATCTGAATTGACAAACAGAACACCATTTGCTGAGCTAACAGAAGTTGCATACTCATGATTACTAAACATGTAGCTTGAACTACTGGTGATTGGGTCAGTCCCCTCCAAATCTGGCCGGAAATTTATGCCATTCTCCTCATCAGGAAAACGAGGTTGCCAAGAAGATACCTCAGATATAGAAGAATTAAATGGCATTGTCTGTTCGGAGTTTCCATTTCCAGACTTCCCACTTTTTGGAGATGCGCGGGAGTAATATAGATGAGGTGCATGATGTGCTTTTCCAAATAGTGAAGTGCCAGCCTCGGTACTCAGAGACGTAGATTTAGTGGTCTCACTTGTGTTTCTAAAACCTTGAATTCTACAGGTAGCAAGATCTTTTGCATCCCCAGCAAGATGATATCCTGAAACAGAATTTCCAGGTGCAGAACCACCTGAGTTCAATACCATTGGAGGGGGAGCCACTTTGGTTGAGCATCCTCGGGGTTCAATTGCAAATCGCATTCCAGGATATGTTTCCTTCTCTGATATCTTCATGTTAGTCAGTCCCTCACAAACAGTTCCCAGATGACCAATCCTAGATTCTCCGACTGACCTAATGGAACTAACATGTGGTGAATCTGGAATTATCCTCTCTTCTCTGCTTTTCTCTATAGCTGACTTTGAGCACGCACGACCAGGTCCACTAGCACCAAAAGTTGGGATGGAATCCTGCACATCTGGTCTCTGTCCACTCCCATGCCTATCCAAGGTGTTCATGAAAAACTTGTTGAGTTCACCCTCTATATTTTCTCCTGGTAGCAGAAGGATCCGACCAAGCTTTCGGGCCCCATATGTGAACGCACTACGTATACGATAGAAATTACCTGCAAGAACAGGAGAGGAAGAGGTTGTTAACAGAAGTGCCACATCCAAAACCCACATACACATGTACGAAAGAATGTAAGAAAGAGAAGAGGAAAATTTGGAGTCTACTTGAGGTCAACTCATTTGCCAAGTTACCAGGTTGACCTTTGTCACAAATGTTTCTGCTATCTGAAAATCTTAGTTTCCAAAATCACAAAAAAGAAGTTCCTTGCCTTAAAATAATATTTTTTAAGGTGAGTGATATGTTTTTTCAAGAACAGTAATAGTAAGAAAAGGCAATTCTTTTTGGTGAAAAGACTGGGGATTTTACATGTCCATTATGTTTCAATAGTAAAAAGATTCTCATTTTCTAATTGGTAATGTATGTTATTTTCTGAAGGCATAAAATCACCATAAAATCCTAGGTAGAAGCTTCCTCCCTACGTTAATGATTGAGACTAGGAATTGGAATGCACTAAGCCTTGCCAAAAGAAGTCACCAAAAACAATGCTAAGAACAATAACCACACTCGTCGTTCCAGCCCAAAAAGAAAGGACTTCCTACCTTTACTGACACTACGTCCAAGGTTGTTATTTTCTTTCAATGGATCAATGATGTTAAGATGCTTTTGGGGAAATGCCCGAGAGTTGGTCTCAAACCCTCTTGGTGGAACTGAGAACGAATCCACACATCTCTTTAAATATTCTTTACTAAGCAACAAGTCAGCCTCACCATTACCAGGCATCTCAGCTGCAAAGTCACATAACGTAAAGATATAAGGACATGAATAAGCGCATCTTTTAGCTCCATACAGAGAAGGAAAATATCTTACCCACTATTTCAGGCAGAGTGGATATGCAGACTGGACCATTTAAACTGATACAGTAGTTATCCCAATCAAATTTGCTGAAGTAGTCCAAAAATCTGTATAGAACCTACAAAAAGGTAGCACGTTTAGACAGCTAACTCGTTATTGTGCAGGTATGATGACAACTCTTATTTCCCAGAAAGCACTCACCGCTAGGGGGCCACTTAAAGACGAATGAAATAGATGGAAGATATATAAGACCAATGTTTCAAGAGCATATGTAGAAATTAGACCATGATGAGCACCAAGAATGCGGCTCTCATAATAACACCAAGCTTTAATCAATATAATACTCCGTTTAAAGAGATGGTCTTTGCCAATAAGATTATCAATCTGCAAAAAGCCAACACAAATAACATCAATACCAAGAAGTAAGAAAGTAAAGATGTTGCAACATTTATACTTGACGTGTCCAAATAAACCACATCAGTTGGATAGGAATATCCAGTAATCAGAATCTGGAATTTCTCCTAACAGGCTCTCTGACCAGAATTAAAACACATGGACTGCAATCATGTGGATCTTCTTCTATACTAGAAGATCTAATCTACTCAAATTAATAATATAACTGGAGGAGTGAGAAAGAATTCTAAACCACCAAAAATAGGGGGAAAAAACCTCAAGTTTCCTATTAAAACAAATGAACTATCAAAGGCACAAGATAAACAAAGAGGTATGTACATTTTAGAGGAATTAATTAAATAAAACAACTATAACAAATTAGAGAGAGAGAGAGAGAGTTATATAGAAATTGAAGCAATGAAGCTATTTCATTTTCTGACAAGCCAACACAACAACTCAGCCATATCCAAACTAAATGGGGTCGGCCACATGGATCCTTGCCCTCCAATTAGCTCTATTTGAAGTCATACTTGATACAAGGCCTAATTTATGTATGACTTTCCTCACTTCTCCCAAGATCATTTTAGGTTTGCCCCTAGCTCTTTTGTTCCTTCAATTTGAATCAAGCCACTCCTCCATCCTTGAGCAAAGGCCTCCATTGAATTCGTCCATGCTACATCAAATGACTTTCTCATAGCTTATCATGTATCGAAGCTACTCCCAAATCAACTCTAATATGATCATTCCTTACTTCATCCTTCTTAGTTTTGCATATGTTCCAAAAAGCCAGTATGATCAGAAAAAGCAAATAAATAGAATTGCAATAGATACTGGTGGAACTAAGGAAACAGTTCACACCGAGAAACAAATGAACTGTTTCAGAGTATAGGTTACAATGAGGCAATGGAGGAGAAAAGAAAACATTTCAAATCCCTACCATAAGTGAACTATTAACAACTACAGATTGTTAATGAAGCAAGGAAGCTAATAAGAAGACAAGGATAACAAAAACTAAAATAGACAAAAACAGAAAACACTCCAACCTGCCAAATATAACAAATGAACCATTAAAGATTTTAGAACAATAATGATGTGAGATGGCATACAAAATTTATATTTTATTCACCCAGAAAAAAGATGCGAGAGGCAACAAGATAAAGAACTCACTTTGGAACACCTTCTCTTACAATTTCTTATAAGTATGAATAATACATGCATACAAGCTTCTACCTGCAAATAAGATGGCTGATTCTTCTGACCAGTTGAGGCACTCGGGAAGTGAAGGCAGACTATTGTGCTTTCTGGGATCCATTTGTTTCCATAGAAAATACTCTCTAGAAACCAACTTTTAGTTATAGAAATTTATTCGTATTACTTTGCCATTCATCTTTTTTTAATTGTACATGAGAATAAATTTAGTTTTGAACATAAAAATTTGAGGAAACAACCACACTTCTTTTTTATATTTATTTTATTTTTTTGTGGGCAAATGACATCCAAAAATCAAATTGAAAGATGTTTTTCATAATTTTGTATATCACTCGGTAAAAAAACTGTTTTTCTTATTACTAAATTTCCTTTTACAATAGGAAACTGGCAACACATTGTGACAATTAATAAAACGAAAAATAAAATAATGAAGTAGGGTTTAGCTCCTGTAAAATGTTTTCTTTGAAAGAAAATGGAACCTAAGAGTTTTAATACAAGTGAGTCCAAGCATACAGTAAAATGAATTTTCCAGGAAACCATTCAGTATAGACTTGGAACCTTCAAGGATGCATGTGCCATACCTCTTCAAGAAAGCATAATGTACAGAGTCCCCCTACTTGATTGAAAGAGATATCTACAACAATGTTCTGTACAAGGCATTTGACGAGTTTAACCTGACACCAAAAATATCAACATCTGAGCATAAACCAGATAAATTTAGAAAAATAGATCGCTAGAAGGTAAAGATATTTACTAAAATCTAATAAAATCCAAACTATTGGATGCTTAATGCAAGCAGCATCTTAAAAAAAGGTTCAATAGGAAAAATGAGTTTCACAAAAAAGAGATCACATGAAACATCAAAAACATAAGAGTCAATAAAAAAATTAATAAAAAAACACACAGAGATACTTCAGCATTCTTACAAAGCTAAATCGACACCTAAAGGCATTCTGGACTGAAAGGTGATATAAGGCTGCAAGTTGAGGGGTTTCTTAAGAGCCCGTAGCTGGATACTGGAAGCATCAGAAGCTAAGTTCATATGGTAATATACATCTAGGATCAGCAAGAAAAAAATAATGATTTGGAACAGTAAACTCAAACTCATCTAAGCCTTGTCCTAAATAGGTTTGGTACTCTGGTTACATGAACCCCGTTTTGCCATTCAACCCTATACAGAGCCATATTTGTTGTTTATCTTATGCCATGTACATCTTTTCTCACTTCCAATGCAACCCGATGTTCTGAAACCTTAATTTTGGGTCGCTATGGGCCCACCCAAATGATAAGAATCAGAATTCAGAATATAAGCAAGTGGCGGCAATTCTGTGAATATGGTGAATAGTTAGGACCTTTTGGAAAAGGAAAACTTCTGGACTAAACTGGGAATAATTACTTAAGTGGAGGGTATTTAAAAAAAGAAAAAAAAAAAAGGGACCAAACAGTACCAATTTTAGAAGGGAAAAGCTTATCTGTAATCTTAATAAACAGTACCTTCTTCTTCAACCCACAATAGAACCTCAAGCAGTGGTAACCAAGCCTGTTATCAAATCAAAAAGCTCACAGTAACGTAGGGATAGATTTGACAACCAAACCAGTCCCAAAACTGCAGGAACTTTTAGACTAGAGAACAACCAGATTACACCCCACAAACCACTATAATCAGACCAACAGAAAATAGAAGTAACAGTATATAACGATCTCAGAAAACCAGTAGCAAGTAAGTCAGACCAGTAGTAGTCAGATAGGATCAAACCAGGGGCTGAAATCAGTACAAATAAGTGCAAGCAACTTGTATTCAATGACTGATATCATAAAACAGCAGTGACAAACAACCAAGACCAATCGATCTCAGTACTCAATAGATCAATCGATCTCAGTACTCAATACCACTTAGGTCAGATATTAGTTGATCAAATNCTGATAACAGTTCAAAATAGTGTCAAACAATTGGTAATTAATGATTCAGAATCTGAAAATCACAGCAGGAATCAACCCAGATCAATTGATCTCAGTACTCAATATCACTTAGGTCAGATATTAGTTGATCAAATAAATAAAACCAGCAGCAATAAAATGAGGTAACAGTCCCAAATCAACAGCAGGAACCACAGAAACAGAATAGGACAAACCAAAGCAATCGATTGTGGTTCTGTTCTGAAAAAATCACTACAGGACAAAATATGAAGATTTTGAATATCTCTTTAATGGCTGCACAGAATCAGCCCAGATATGGATCAATCCTTAGTGGGGAATAGGAGAACAATCGATCAGAATTTCAGCCTTAACAGACACTTCTAGCAGCTACAGCAGACAGG
This sequence comes from Macadamia integrifolia, assembly GCF_013358625.1. Lineage (NCBI taxonomy): Eukaryota > Viridiplantae > Streptophyta > Magnoliopsida > Proteales > Proteaceae > Macadamia > Macadamia integrifolia. The sequence goes on along the minus strand of NC_056562.1, from coordinate 37,953,920 downwards.
GCCAATGGTACTTCTACAGAGAATTCTGGGCAGAAAACTTTAAACAATAAATTCCTGATTGTAACAGCAGTAGATCCCTAAGAAGAACACTTGAAATTGTTGAGAAAAATAATAAAACTTGAGAGGCCTCCTGGACTTCTCGCTGCAAGGAATCTCTTGGATCAAACACCAAACCCAATACCTTGATCAGACATAAGGAAGTTCTCGTGCAGAGAAAGCAGCAGCAGCAGCCATGTATTTTGTCAAAATCGTGGCTCATTAAAAGAGTCATCATCTTTATTTATAATGATAATGGGGGAGGGAATTACAAAATAGAAGGTTCCTAAAAAAGAAACCAAATATTCTCCTAATACAATAGTTACTAAAAATTGAAATTAGAAACTAACTGAAATTAGAAACTAGTTGAAAAAGGAAACTAACTACTAATGACTTGACTCAATTAATAACTCTACTCCTAAGGAAACAAATATAACTCAAATCAAGCCCAACTAAAAAGGAAACTAAGGAAAATGAAAACTAACTAGTAATCCCGTACTCAATCTTACAACCCCCCTTTTAGACCCATAAAAGTGGTCTATTACATTCAAAACACATGGGATCAAAGGCCTAACATGTATGAAACCCTAGGCTTATTCCTAATAAAACAAGCATATTTTGGTAATTAATCTGCATCACAACAACTAGTGTAGTTCTGCATGCACCAACTTCGAGGCATGTGCTACCCTATGATGGCTGCCTATCTATCAAGAGGTGTTTGAAATCATGAAATGCATTGATCTGTTTGACTCCTTATGCTATCTGGCTTCAACTTCCAGTTTTAGCATGCTGCAAATGATTCCCTTGGACTTGACCATCATCAGTTACTTCATGACGCCCTACATTATCACTCATAAGGTATGAATTACTTAAAAGTGGGGTTTCAGTCAAGGGTCCACCGTTTTTAACTATCTGATTAACATCAACAACACCAGTTTTTGGGCTGTCAATATCCTCGATCCAAAGGATTTGACACGTGGCCGTTTAGACCATTTCCTAGATATCCAACGGTTATAATTTCCACATAACTCTTCCACATGGGAGAAAAGATGCTCCCACCCACCAATTTAGTCTGTGGGTTGCTAACCATAAAAACTTTCACCATCTTATATTCAATTATTGCAAAGTATTTTTGGATACAAGCCTTCTGATCAATCAGAACTGACAACCATGGATATGTCTACATAATTACATATGAATTAATACCTGAGAACTGAGTCATCATCAACCTTGCTGCTTTGAATTGTATCATAAACCTGAGGTTATCAAATGAGCCATAGCATGTTAGCCATTAAGTTGAATAAACTATAAAGTATTGCTTCAAGAGAAATTCAGGAAAGGAGACAAACAATTTCAAAAATGAAAATGAGAAACATTTACTTAATTTTGCAAGGCGAAAGGTTCAATATATGATCAAGAATCACTCACTGGGATGCATGTGATTAATTGAAACCCCTCCTGGCAAAATGGACAAACATCTGTAATGGTAGCCCAGTTGTCAATGCATGCAAAACAGAACCTGAAATTCATGTGCAGAACCTGCATCATCTGACCTGGCTTGTACTTCAAAGCAAATATAACCGGGTATATATCTATACTTGTGGCTAGTTCGATCCATGCCAGATAAATAAATTAGTGGAAATGATAATGAATTTCTCTCCACTGTAAAGTCCATCATATAGTCTACAGAAACAAATGTTAAGAACTGAATGTTTAAAAAGCATAGAGAAACTTAGTGAAGAAATGACGACTTTTAACAAGTACAGTAAATATTAAATGTTGGGGAAGGAAATGATGAATTTGAACTGAAACGACTCAAACTACCAGTGGGAAATGGATCAAATTTAAAATATGAAGAACACTGCACATAGCTGAGCAAGCTGCACAAAAAACACAGTCCACAGCTTGTCTCTCTGTAAGATTCTGTATCCCGAAGATGCAAGAAACAAAAGATTTTTGCATCAAATACTGCATATTGTCCAACTTCTCTATATTGCCATAAATCTGTTTCAGGACGAACTATCAAAAACATGTCTGCCAAGATAAGACAAGAAGATTCATCTAGCTCTACCCTATCTAGATCCCTACAGTATTTTTTGAATTAACAAAAGTAAGAGGTGGTATAGTTCATGAAGAGCGCAAGTGGAGGAAAAAGAAGATCAAAACAGACAGTTATCCAGAATTTTAAAGTTTTTTTTTTTTGGTAAGAGAATTTACAGTTCTTGTCTCCTACTGGGCCTAAAATGGACTTTGGGATGGACCTATACTTTGGCCTTGTACAACTTTTCATCCCAGCCCACCACTGTAAGCTTTGCGACATTGCAGCCACCAGGAATATTCAAGCAACTAGGATCGAAGATACCCAAACTACTCAAATTATATGAGACAATTATGGGCCTACCATGGATCTGCCACTAGTTCCATTTTATTTGGTTCATTTATCTGAAATCTTTCCTTAGGAGTCTTAGATTTGCTTCTATAGTAGAACTTGTGTTAGAAATTACTATTACTTCATGTTATTTGAGGAAGAATAGATAATCAGCAGAAATAGGAAGGAGGGGGCAGAATGCCTCAGTTATGGCACGAGAAAGGCAGAAAATATGTAACACAAAAGATCCCATCTCAAATTCATGACCGAAACCCTAAAACTAACTTGCGTAAAGCAGTCCATGTTGCCAAAATATCAGCCAGTCTGAATCAAGAAAATCCTTCATAGTCTTGAGGCCTAGAAAAACCACCCTTTTGCCCCTTGAGCTAATCCTATGCTGCCTCTGAATGTTTTTTTAAGTCCTTTTGGTTCTTCGTACCATATAAAGGCCAATTCTACAGCTCCATGAGTGATGCAGGACTGTTTAGTGTTCGCACTAAAAGTGAGAAATCAGGGACTAAGATTGCCAATAATAGGAAAGAGAAAGAGTGGTCTGTCCTTAGGAAACAAGATGTTGTGGCTTATGGTGGAATTTTGGAAAGGGGGAAAAAACTAAGATTTAAGTGTGTTTGCAAGTTGGGGTGAGGAAAACAAATCTAGTTGTAGGAAATGAAAGAAAATAAGTAGTGACAAGGAAAAGAAGAACAAGAAGAAGAATCATGAGCAACCACACCCCGGCTTTTATGGTTTTAGTTAGACAATCACACCTAGAAATGGAAGCACACACCTCCATAGGACAAATCTCCATATGTCGTGAATTTTCTGAAACTTCATTACCTTCTGGAAAGTGCGACATTTGAACATGTAACTTGACCTCCAAATCTTCAAAAGTTAAAAACTTAATCTCTATGTAACTTATAAGAAAAAGAATACTTAAGCACTAAGGAAGTACCCAATAGCAAAAGCACGAATTGCCCCTTGAATGAAAATTACAGAATTATCCCTGATCAAAATGTATATATAAAAAAAAAAAAAGAAGCTCTGATCAAATTACAAAAAACCCTTGGTCCAAATTACATAAATACCCTAACGCAAAAAAAAACAAATTGAGGCCCTCATACTCATTACAAATCCCCATGTGGGCTCCTCATCTTCGAGGCGATGAGGATCGGAGGCTTGGAATTAAGGCCCTCAAAATGCCTTCTTTGATGGACCTTAAAGGGCTGAAACTGATTCCCATCAATGAGACACCTTCCATGCTGCCTCAGAATAATCTCCAAAACTCCTGTTTTTTTCTTTTCCTTTCCAACAATTTGCAGTTTTGCACTAAAGGATGGCCGTCAGCAATAAAACCCACATCTTTCTTTCCAGTACAGCCAGAAGGAATGTATAAGCAAGAGGACAGCATACCCACTTGACTTCAATAACCATAAGACAATGAGAACCATTGAAAGACCGCAATGCAGTAAAGGATTATGAACATCCTCTACTACCAGCTCCTTAGGAGGCCCCTATTAATGACCAGCATTACCCAGTTGACTCTGCTGTTTGTCAGAAATTGAGCCTAGGCCACTTGAGAGACTAAAATGCATTATTAAGGGATAAACATCTACAAAATTGACATGCATTATCTTAGAACCATTCTACAACAACCACTCAGCCTTATCCCAACTAAGCGGGGTCAACTACAATGCTACATGGATCCTTGCCCTCCAATCAACTCTATTCAAGGTCATACTTGATACAAGGCTAATCTATACATGCCTTTCTTCACCACTTCTCCTAGGGTCACTTTAGGCCTGTCCCTAGCTCTTTTAGTTCCTTCAATATGAATCAAATCACTCTTTCAAACTGGAGCATCCCAAGGCCCCCGATGAACATGGCCATGCCATTTGAAACGATTTTCTCGAAGCTTATCACGTATCTTGGCTACTCCCAAATATGGTTCGACCGTTCGAGAACTAGGTTTCGATCGTATCGCCAAGGGTCGAAACGATATGTTCTGTGACTTTTAAAAGTCACAAGTTTCGAGCATGTATCGACATGTTTCGGCCAAACCAACTGGTTTGACCCATCGAATCAGGTCCTATATAAGTTAGTTTGAAAAGAAACCCAAGCCTTCTATTAGCAGAATTCGACCATCTCTTCTTAGTTTTTTCTACTAGGAGTGTGAAAAACTTGGGGAAACAGTGGAGATTTCCATTTTTTTCCTGACAAAGTTGAATTTAAGGGTAGTTCTTGCTTCATCTACATAAGAAAGACAACTTGGAATAAAAAGGTAAGTCCCAACTTATCCAAAATTCTTTTTTTTTTTTTTAATAGAATATACTAGTAAATAGAGTAAAATTATCTAAATTTTTTATGTTACTTAGGAGGACCCAATCAACACATTCATGGCAGCCGGTTTTTTTTTTTTTACATGTTAATGCTTTTTTTTTGTTTTTGAAAATGCATTTACCTACAACATATTTAGTCAACAACTCAACGTAATGATTACCGAACCTTTTGTTCACCACACAAGTATGACTTTGTGTTTTTTTTATGAAACTAATGATGTGAATGTGTTAGAAATGTCTACAATATGATGTATACCAAAATAAGGCAAAAAAAAAAAAAACACTGTTTGGGGGTCGAAACCTAAGTTTCCATCAAACTGGGAAAAATTCCCCGGTTTCCTCAAAATTTCCCAGGTTTCAACCGAAATTTCGGCCTCCTCAAGGATTGAAACCCGACACCTTGAACCTTGCTCCAAAATCAGCCCTAATATGTTCACTCCTTACCTTATCATTCCTAGTTTTCCCACACATCCATCTCAACATCTTCATCTATGCTACACTTAGTTTATCTATATGATGCTTCTTAACTATCCAACATTCCACACCATACATCATAGCCAATCGTATGACTGTCTTCTAAAATTTTCCTCAAAGCTTTAAAGGAATACATTTATCACACAACACTCAAGGACGCACCTCTCCACTTCATCCATCTTACTATAATTCTCAGTGAAACATTATCCTTTATATTATCTTCTTTACTTATGATTGAGCCCAAATACCTAAAATAATCACTCTGCAGAACTTTCCTTCATCAATTTTCATCATCTCATTTTCTGTTCTAGTGTAACTAAAGTTACACACAATCACACATACTTCATCACCATATACTCCGTCTATTTTCTAACTATCTTATGACCATTCTCTAGGGAAAAAAACCTAACTATTGTAGCACTTTTTTTTATCCAAATTCTTTTTACTGGAGAACCTTACATATACTTAAATATAAATAGACATACATATGGCAAAAGATCAGAACGAGCCACGGTACCCACTTAACGTATGCCCTCTCACAAGGTTTTTTATTCGTTTTCTCTCTCCTCCCTGACCATGGTTATCAAAGCATCGCCTAGGCATCCAGGCGCCCTAGTCGACTTGGAAGCCTTGGTCACGCCTTGGGTCACCAAGACGTTGTGACAATTGTCCCTGACCATTCTACCATCAATACCGTCTCGTGCACTGCCATCGGTGTGGCATGGGAGATTCCTTCTACACCGGCAGTGGGGGGACAACAACAACTACAACCAGTCAGCCTTCTCCCAACAACAACTAAGCGGGGGGAACCATCCCCTCTATTTATATGTATGTATAGGACCGTCTAAATGACACCTCAATAGGTGTATTTAGAACATTTAACCTTCTTTTTTCCCCTTGTCTAATTTCCAAAAGTTCTTTACATTGGGTATAAAAAAAGGTTTTCAAATAATTTGAAAGTGACATAGCAAATGTCATTCTCAAAAGTTGTCATTGCCTCACAAGCTTTCCAAGTACACATGTGAAATGATAGGATTTTACCCTCACTGAAAGAAAAGGGACGTTACACTACAAGGAAAAAAAGTTACAAATTATTTGACACCTTAAGGGGTATCAATAATAAATCCAATCTTGTTATAACCAAAGTTGGTGAAAAAAGAAGTTGTAACCTTCCTTTTTTGCCCATTAGTATAACACGCTTCTTTCAATGAGCATAAATCCTATCATTTCACATGTGTACTCCAAAAGCGTGCAAGACAATGATATCTTTTGAGAATGCCATAATCTTAAGTCACTTTCAAATTATTTTGAAAACCCTTCTTTTTACCCACCTTATAGAACTTTTGGGAGTAAAACACAGAGCATAGAAAAATAGGTTACAACTTTCACCACTTTGGTTACAACAAGATGAATATATGCTTACATATAGAGTGCATAAGCCCCAACAATCAAACTACTATGTTAATGTGCATTATTATGGATGCTGTCCAACATCACACAGCCACATGAAAAGGTGCACCTTGGAAGGAATTCCTTTCCCCCATAAGATTTGTTTTGGAAAAGAAATGACAGCATATTTGAAGAAGACGGAATTTGTGACTTCACAGAATAACCAATTTAGGACTCAGAATCCTTGTTGTTCAACTACTGTTTAAGATCGAGACTGGTAAGTCTTCCGAACAACCTTGCAACAGAGTCTGCTTCCCAATCATTAGGGCCACGTCCAAGGGCACCATGACTTTTTTCCCTTTTATTAAGAAAAGTAAAAATTATATTAATATTACAAAAGAGGAAGCAACTTCTACACCCATGTGCTATAGTCTGTACAAAGACTAAAAGTCCTAGCAAACCTCTACAAGATAAACCAAAATCCCCCTTTACAAATTCATAAAACTATCTCTCACCCATGTATATTTTCACCCCAAGATTCCAAATACAATATGTATTTCCACTGAAAAAGTCCGGACACACTGTGACCAAGTCAGGAACCAATTTCATAGCATTCCTCGGAAACTGCCCCACCTCAAACTCCATAGCTTCAAGTTTCCACAAAATTATTTCCTTCCAAATACTCCACCAAATTGAATAAGGATGAAATTTCCACGACCACTTCATAAGAAGGGACTTTGTTCTAAGCAGGTAAATGCAGTAATCAAGGACTCTAATAAACTAAACTTTGATGAGAAAAACCTCCATCCCTCTTTGACGGATCATTGCCTTTCCAACAAGAAAAATGATTTTCCATGCTTTTAAAAGGTTCCCAAACATACTTGTCATTCTAGTGCTTTTTTGGAATGGCATTTCAATAAAGATTCTAACCCAATTAGCTGTCTACCACTTAAAGCTGGACCATGTATCATGGCAGTTGAAGAAAAAGGTTTCTCTTAGAAATTCCTAGTGTTGCAACAACTTTGAGAGGTTGGAAAATGAAGTTGCCAAACAACAAAGAAGAAAAACGTGGGGAATCCAGGGTTTTATAGTTTGTGATGAACTACAAGAGAATGATTTCAGCTTATATACCAAAAGGATGTAAGAAAACAGTAGGTAATGTTGCTAGTCCAGGTATTAGCCATCAAGTGGGCCTGAATCAAAGGTTGGGCATCTAATGCCATTTGTGGAATAAAATTAATACTACTTATTATGTCAAGTCAATAGGCCAGACAGTGCTGGCATAGTGTCATTTCTTCATCAATAAACTACAAGGAATCACAAAGAACTTTAGATGAACATAGCTCGTAAATCTAGGGCCAGAAATATGAGTTTTTGCATAACCACTTGTTCCAATACATTCATTGTCACACAGAGGGAGATAGCCAAAGGATTGGTAACAATGCTGAAATAACATAAAATCTCAAATATAGGCTAAATTTCCGAAAACTAAGACTGACAATAATTCCAAGATATACCAATGCTGACAACAATCAAGAACTCCTCTATCGACAATAATATCCATGCACAGCACACACCTTTCATCCTCAAAAGCCGCATCATCCTGTCCATACACAAAAATAGAAACTCCTTAGCAGTTAATATTCATGGCCACATAATGTGAATTCTAGGTAAGTTTATTGCCAAAACAAAATGTCAAAACCTGCAAGATTTCTCATCTGTTTCTGTTTGACTAATAGTTGCAGAAAATGGGAGAAGATAAGCTAGGAGGGAGCCTTAATTGCGAAAATGGCAGGGATTATAGCCTGACAACTAAGGGACTGCCAAGATCTACCAAAGATACTACATTAATAGCAACAAAAGAAGAGTTTGTTCTTCAAATAGCCCATTTGGGCAAATGCTGTTTTATTTTACAAAATTGTCAAACAGGGAAACTCCACTGATAAAAAATTTCAGCAAGCCCTTGTTTGAAAATTTATAACTGTCAAAGGAACTCTGGACGAAAGAAATCCAAAAAAAGATTAGACCCCAATCTGTTCCTGGTTTCTTCAGCATAAGTTTAATGGTGCCTCAACACTCAACCCGTTATATGTTTCACTGCAGTTTAGAGATCCACTCACAAAAACATTCAACCCATCATAGGTGACAGCAACAAGACTGAAATTAAAATATTAATTATCGAAAAACAAATCGCATAACAATTAACAGTTGAAACTTACAAGATCATCACCAACTTCAAACTTTGCCTGTTCCAGTGGCCCATTGTTATTGACTTCCAGTAACACCATGTTGTCAGAAAATAATACGCTTTCAAATTAAAAGCTGCAGAGACAGTAGTGGACTTTCTTTTTTTTTTTTTTTTTTTTTTTGGGGGTGGGGGGTGTGGTGGGGAGATTTTGCGTAAGATCACCAACTAAGAGCTTCAGGTTCCACGCAAAGCATAGTGTTCCACTGAAAAGTTTACGAGTTATAGAGGCACCTGATATATGGTGACGCAGAGATCGCCCAGTCGAGGAAATTCAATACAAACTCGTCAAGCTCCGATTTTGGGTCGTAAAAAAAAAAATACAAATAGCATAGATTCAGTATAGAGAGATAAAGATGAGTTTTGCATATGGCTAACGGCTAGAAACGTGAGGATTCAAGGCACACTCAATATCCACACAACCGAAAAATATTGGAAAATTATAAGAATCACAGTCCTGAGTCTCCTAACCGCATTCTAAACTATTAAAAGTATTTCTGGAAGCAAAAGGGGTCTAGGGTTACTGCGATGGACCATTCTCCATATCTGTAAGCGACTCTTTTATACATTGTTTACCTCTGAACTAAATCAGTATCAACGATCAACACTATAACAGTGTATCAAAAAGAAAAATAAAAATCGTGTGCGATTGGGGAAATTTTGAAAAGAAAGAAGAAAAGAATGAAAGAAAGAAACTCGAATACCTGAAACTTGCAGAAGCCACCGTTTCCATTTCCCCAATTCCTCTGATCCTCGCTGAACGAACGCCAAAGCCTAAGGAAGAAAGTAGGGCATTCACAATTCTTCACGAGTTCCGCAAGGCTCCTCTGACAATAGGTGTTACTGCTGACTGAAAACCACGCTGACATTAGCAGAGAATGGAGTCGGGGTTTAGACGGATACGAGATCGGAATTGCAGACGATTTCAACCTAGTTTAGACATTAAATCAGGAATTGACGATATTGATGACGACTAGTTACTCTTGCCACGTAAGCTGAATTAAAACACGTAAATGTTTTACATGAAAAAATCATTTTCTTGTTTGATTGTAAGAAAAACTCAAATGTTTTTATGAGAAGTTAAATATATATTATAAAAATAAAAATATTTTCATTCACCTCATGTTCCCCACTTTCCTTGCAACCAAACGGAGCGAATGTATTTATCTAAGTAAACAGAGCCAAAGTGTCTACCTAAACAAACGGAGCCAAGGTGTTTACCTAAATAAATGGAACCAAAGTGTTTACCTGACCAAATGGAGCCAAGTTGTACTGTGGGTCACACACAATTTGATATATTACATCCATGAGTGAAGTTAAAGATAATTCACTAAGTTTGGGTGACAATTCTGTGACAATTCTCTGACACCTGAACTTGCAACAAGAATCCTCACCCAAACCCTTAATTCAAAAAAAATCTCAAATCTCACTTGTTTCACTTGCTTACACAACAAAGATAGAAAAACATATAATACTCTTACAAGTCAAGTTGATTCATCAAGTTATATATGGTCAGGTTGTACCATAATGTAAAGACTTCAACCCCGCACCCCATGTGAGATCAATAATGGGTTCCTATCAACCTGAATCCTCTGTTACCATCATAGACTTTGTAAAAAATTCTATTCAAATCATCACCAAAATATATGGGAGCATGTCTAATTCATCATAACACTGTGTCAGTTTTCTGGATGGCCAATACCCGATCAGATTCTATACACTAAAACCATGATTTAAGTCGGCGGTTTAAGAAAGACTAGGTTGGAATCAAAACCAGATCAGCTTAATGTACGAAATACGCTCGTTCTGTTTTAAATCCACTTTCTTTCTCTGTATTTAATGGATCTAAATTTCAGGACCAGGGATGTACAGAATGTGATCCGATTTCATTGGAACCGGGTCGCCCACCCGTCCAGGAAAAAAAATAGTTCCAGAATCTACTGCTCCAGTCGTCAACAGTGTTCGTGCGTGAATTAGACGTCAGAAGGCCTCTGCGTTTTGACAGTTTATTCGTTTATTATTCGTTTGGACATCGATTCCTATTTGTTCTTCTCCTTCTCCTCCACATAACGTAGTTGTTTGGGTTAAGGTCACTTATGATTCCTTTCGAGTTTTCCAGTGGTGTACCGTACTGCTCTGCACTGTCTCTCTCCATCTGAGATGCTGCTTCAGTGAGTGCAGGGAAGCGGGCATTCCTCATGGACTCCATTTCCATAAATCCCTCATCTCAGGTCTCTGTTCACGGTCGCCTAACCCAATATTTGTTCCTTCCAACATCATTTCTGTAGCATTATTCAAGTTCAACAGATTTAAGAATCCAAAGACCCTTAAGGTATCTGCTTCATATAGACTTCAGTCGAGTCTGACTAACATCCCGAAGAACAGTTGCCCAAACTACCCTCAATCCGTTAGTCCGTTTTGGGGATTTCTCCCTCTTCTGCAACGCATCAGAGACTTTGCTACGCTTGTGGAGAAATGGGTTTCTACTGTGAAAGGATTTGGGCAACGAGAGAGAGTTCCAGAGGGATGGGACGGCGAGTACTTGCAATGTGGAGGGATCAGAATGGTTCTTATGAGCATGACATCCACGGCGAAGCTTCGTATCAGCCCGTTCGTGACCACTCTAGCTGCTAATCCGACTTTCATATCGAGTCTTCTGGCTTGGGTGATGGCTCAATCGTCAAAGTTGTTTTTGAATTTCTTCGTGGAGAGGAAATGAAATTTCAGGATTCTTTGTGCGTCTGGTGGGATGCCTTCGTCCCACTCTGCCTTATGTATGGCCTTGACGACTTCGGTGGGACTCTGTCATGGGGTGTCTGATTCTCTTTTCCCAGTTTGTTTGGGTTTCAGTCTTGTTGTCATGTATGATGCAATTGGAGTTCGTCGACACGCAAGGATGCAAGCAAAGGTAATGTTTCTCTGGTAGATGGTTTGATGGCTGAGCTAGTTTGTTATACTATGTTTTTTTTTGGGGTGAATTGTAAAATGTATTAAAAGAAGGGGGGAGGGAAAATATAGCTCCAAAAGGGGTTACAAACCCAAAAGGGATACAAAAGCCCAATAGGGGCCCACATGGCGTCAACGAACTTCAATAGGCCGGTCCGGATGCCCAACCTGAGGAGGAGGGCAAATCGGTCCAAATTGGGAAGAGAACCATAATCCGTAACCCTAACATCTCGACACAATATTTCCCAGCCACCAACATGGAGAAGCACCGTTGGTGTAGAGGCAGCCACAATGGAGGAACGTTGGCCTTACGGAGGTCCTCAGCCAAGCAGCCAGCTGGCCTAGCAGGAGGAGTCTCCAAGGCGAAGAGGCACTGACCTTTCTGAGGGCAACGACAGAGTGGCTGTCGACTGAGAATGGCACAGGGGGTTGGTGTCAAAGAGGAAAACCAATAGACCAAAAGCCAGGTTCCCAATGGCCGACAAGCCCCCCAAGGTAGGCAGGCAGGCAGACAGACAATAAGGGTGAAGACCAAAGCTGCGAGCAGGCGGACAGACCCAGTGAGCGCGGCATCCTGAAGGGGAGACGACCAACGGGACAGCAAGCCTGGTGAGAGTGGCGTCCAAAAGGGTTGCAGGCATGGCGAGTAGTTAACAGAGAGGTAGAACCGGAGGAGCAGACGAGCCAATGGATAGACCAAACGAGCATGGAGACCAATTGAAGGTTGGACAGTAGGCCTGGCGAGAGAGGCGTCCAAAGGGCAACCTGGCGGAATAGCGATCGACAAGCAGCTAGCCTAGAAGTGGCCAGCACCAAGTCATCAATAGGCCTAGTAGGGCAGGTAGTCGGCAGGAAGATGAGCCGAGTGGTTGCAATCACTTGTAGCAACCTTGATACCGATGGAGATAACCGACCTTGAACCCTGCTCCGGTGACCGACGCTAGCAAGCGCGGGAGAAGAAGGGAAAGGGAGTGAAGGAGGAAGAAGAGAGAGGTTGAGAGAAGAAGAAGAAGAGGAAGGGGGAAGGGGGAAGGGGAAGGGGAAGAAGTAAGGGAGGGAGGGAGGGAGAGGAGAAGAGGAGAAGAGGAGAAGAGAAGAGACAGGGGGAGAAGGCGAAGGGAGAGGGAGAGAGGAGGAGGAGGAAGAAGGGAGTAGAAGGAAGAGAGAAGAAGAGGAAGTAGGGAGAGGGGAGGGAGCAGAGAAGAGTGGAGGAGGAGGGATTCGGAAGAGAAGAGAAGAGAGAGGCAGAGAAGGTGAAGGGAGAGGGATAAAGGAGTAGAGGGGATTTGAGCAGCCCAGCTAGGCGGCAGCCTTTATTGAGCATTCTCCCTTAGTTGAGTGTATATTATTACTTTGCTAGTGTTGTTTGTTATACTATGTTCTTAACCGTATAATCATCTTCTTAAAGGAACTTTAGTTTTAAAGCTTACAAATTTGTGGGATGGGAAGTTGTTAGAACAAACACTAAAGAAAACGAAGAAAACTAATAGATTCATACAAGATGACACAGAGATTTAACGAGGTTCACACACCAATGTGATGTGCTACGTCCTCGGCGGAAGAAGAAGATGATTCACTATGTTGGAAGAAAGATTACAATGGAGTTCTCTCAAGAAAACCCAAACTCATAACAAGAACACTTGCCGAGAAAACCCTAACACGAAAATCCTCAAATCTCACTTGCTTATATAACAAGACAATAGTACAAATATATATTCCTTCAAGTCAGGTCGATCCATCGGGTTGTATCCAGTCGGTTTGTACCGTACCACGGGGTGACCCCATACAAGATCAGTGATGGGCTTCAGTCTGTTTGATATTTACTCTACTAATATAAACTTGAGTGAGAAAAGGAAATAAGGTTAGTGCTCAAGTTATTGGAGCTAGACTGGATATGTTTTTAGGTTAGGTTGTACAAAGGAGGAATACTGGTGAGAACAAAAGGAACAGAAAGGAGAAGAAAGGAAAAGAACAGAATGGTTAATAGAGCCTTAATTGTTTTTACTTGGATTTGTCTTCTTCAGGCTGACAGAAGCGAATGAAGGCAGAGCAGTAGGTTGGGGTCAAAATTTTGGAAATAATGGTGGGCTGGGTTGGCACAGGAAACTTTTATTACTGAACCTGGAGAAAGGGAATGATGCTCTATAGTCTAGAATAAGGGTGGCAGCGGGGGGAGCTGGACAGGATCTTTTAGAAGCTAGAAGTTTAATCTGAGCTTGCTCATCCATGGTACTTTTGATCTGCAAAAAGAATAGGTTTTACATTGATTTCAGGGAAGCTGTTCAGGCATGTAGTGGTACAGACAAGTCGGGTCATAAAGGCATGATCCAATTATGGTGTAGATTCTTGAATCTCATGGTTCTGGCCTCTGATAACTCTTTGATTCTTCTCCTTCTAGGTTTCCCATTTGATTTATGTGAGGATGCATTCTCCAAATTATATACCCTTCAATTATATTTTCTCCATAAGTTAACAGCAGTTTTATATCCTTTGTTGGAAACATGCTTTTCATAGAAATGAGTGAAATGAGCAAGGAGAGAGTCTACATGGCAGAAGGAAGAATAACATCTGCTTGGCTGGTCTTCATGCCCAATCATATCCCCAAATAAATTCAAGTAGTAGCTCTATATAATAGAAAGAGGGCCATGGATTCCTTCTTATTCCTCACTTGTACCATTCGGTGGTCATCAGAACCTTCGTTTTTTCCAGTTCTCCAAATTTAGTGCCCTGTTGATGGCCACCACCCAAGCTAGGGCTCACACTCTCGTCTGACTAAATAGTTGGTCCATGGTATGTATGTGCTGTTCTTGAGACCCTTGACAAGGTACTCATCATAGAAATTCATTGCAACTTTACCCATTGCTTCAGTCTTACCAATGTCTGTAATCAACTTTATACACATTAACATTTATGTAGTCTTTCAAAGAATCCTATACCCTCATCCGATTTCCTCTCTTTAAGATCTCTGAAGAATTATTGATTCCAGCCCACCCTCCCTTCATTCCACACAAAACGGTTGGTTGATTGTAATTAAAGTCATGGCGCCAAGGTAATGGCCAGCTGCCATGAAACCTAGGTGGGGCCAAGGCACTCATGGAAAGCACCACATTCCATGTATATTTGCTAGTTTGCCATATTCCTGGTTGTTTTCCACATTCCTTGTAAGTTCCTTCATCTTTTGGATCGAGAGGCTTTGATACATAAAGCAATTGGTTGCCTTAAGCATCAAGGCCTGTCTTCTTGCACAGGCAATGCCTTAACTGTAATCATGTTTTCCTGGTCCATTGCTTTCTTATAGATCCTGAGCACTGATCCTTCAATTTAACTCTCCATTTGTTCTTCCAAACTTTGGCCTCTCACCATTGCCCTCCTTGTAAGCCATAGGGGTATAGATTCCTGATAGTTCTTCAGGATATTTTTCTATATGTTTGTCCAAATCTTAAGTTAAACTACCGTCCTCCATAATGACTTCAATAGCCACTGACTCATCAGCCCTTATTCATCAAGACTACTGGCACAATCCTCAAGCCCCCCCCCCCCC
>NC_056562.1:37927517-37938565 GCF_013358625.1 Macadamia integrifolia | reverse complement strand
ATCTATGAACAAATTAGAAATAACGTAGAAGAAGACCAATGGCTCGCATCAACCGTTAGAAGAAATTGTACCTTGTTACAGCTTATCGTATCTTAAAAGGGCTTGAAATTGAAAAAACAAATATTGCTAAGCCCTAAAATTGTGGTAATTGACAAAATGAATACTCCATGACCTTTTGGTTCTTGTTTTGATAGTAAGTGAATGGCAGCAGCAAATCCAAGTAGTCTACCCGAAGTAGTTGGGGTACTGTATTGAGTGAGGAGATGCTGAATTGTTGTAGGTCAGACTTGTGTCTTATAGGTGTCAACCCATACTTCTCCACAACATATTAGAGTATGTAGAGTTTGTTGTTTACCCTACCTTCTTGTTTTGGTTATCAAAATTTTACATTTTATTCCCAGTGATTAATACTGCAATTTTGAAATCTTGATGCTAAAAGGAAAAGTTGATCTGCACAGGTTTAATATGATCCTTGAGGACTTGTTTAAAGGGCATCCTATCAGTCAAAGGAAGCTGAAGGTGGTTCTTGGTCACACCCTATCGCAAGTGCTTGCCGGAGCACCTATAGGAATGTTGGTTGCTTGCCTCTGTTGTCAGGGTAGCTTGGTTGCTTGCTAGGTTGCTACTGCAGGTAATTCCACGAGATTTGTGTCAATTCTTTGAGACTCAAATTACACCTCCTGGTTCAATGGGATAATTTTGTTAAGCCATGACTATAATTCTTTTTTCTTGTCAAACAAAATAAGTTTGTCAAGATTGTCTTATGAGCTTCTTGTTTATATAGATGATTGTGTGAGAATAACTAACTGGTTTCTGCAGTTCCTTGTGGTTCTGTTGGTTGGACTGGAAGTGAGGGAAGGCAAAATCATGGAAAAATGAAGGAAAAATACATTTTCCATAAATTTTTTGGTTGGATGCAAATTCCTGGAAAATGTAGGAAAGGAATCTCATACCTTCCTCTCCCCTTGGGAAGTAAAGAGAAGGGAATAGTATTCAGGAAAGAATGGAAATCAAGGCATGTATTTTTCCTTGAATCAAATGCAACCCCCCCACCCCTTTTTTTTTTGGAGGGGGCGGGGGGGTGGGGGGAAGAAAAATGTTGAGTTCTCGCTTTTTTATCCAACCAAAAATGGCCTAAGCGGATTGTTGATGTTTTGGTTGGTTCACTCCTAGTCAGCTTTCATTGCAATTGCACCATATTTGTTGGGCTTTGTTTAAATTGTTTCCGTGCTTGTCTGGATTCTTCACTCAGTTGTGATCTAACAAGCATCCGACACTGGGTCAGCCTTTCATTCTTCTAAGCAGGCCAAACATTTTGATGACCTAGATCTTCGATTTCTTTACTTATTAGGGTTTGATGACATACTGATATACATTATACTGAAACTACTCATGCTAATTCCAGTGACAAACTGAAGTTCATCACGACCTACCTGTGGACTGAAGTTGTAAATTGCAATAGTCTGTAACCTTAACGCAGAAATTAACCCACACTAATTTTTCAGCGATAAACCAGCATCACTACAATTTGCAAGGTGACAAAAATATGACATTGGAAAGGGTGATGAGAGTAATGAGAAATCTGCAAGTTGAAGAATAACAAGAGACAATTCCAAGTGGTGCCTTGAGAAATTATCAGCCAAGGTATTGTACGTTATTCCTTTCAATGTACTACTATGTAAGAAAGATGCCTCACTCTCTCATCCTTCTGATGAGACTAGTTGAGAGCCATGGGCAATATAATTTCAGCCAATACTCCAAGCTGGAAGTGATGAAAGCCAAGAAAGATGTTGGAGTGAGAAGCTAGTGGGAGAAGGGGGGTTGGAAAGAGGGGCTAGGATTTCCATCTGCTTGAATTCTTGAACTGAGAGGAGACATACAGAGCGAGAATCAAAGAGAAATTGAAGCTTGATGCTCAGGATTTAGTTATTTTGGTTGCCACATCACATGGAACAGGGGAAAAAGATAGAAATGTCGAACACACCCAGAAAATTCCCCCTTTCTGTTCAGGGCAGAGAAAAGCAATTCTACTTGTTTCTGTTTCTTCATTGTTCGGTTACGGTGAGCATTAAGGGGGTGAAAAAAAATGAGAGTTCATACTGTATGAATCAGGGTCATTGTGCCACCTGATTTCTAGATGGTTTCCATGATTAATTCAAGTTAATTTGCCCATGATACTTTTCATAGCCAGTCATTTTTGCCACAGGAACATCTGATGACTTCCACTGGCTTCAGGTCCGATGCCTGTTGAAGTCCTCACAGAATGTTCCTTTATCCTGAGTCCTGCCTAAGCATCTGCAGATTCCCTCTGCTGATGACAGGCATCACTGTTATTAACCCATTATTATGATTCTTTGAGCTCATTCACATCTGATATCTGGCGTGTATAAGCCTTCTGTCTCAGGTTCTTTCACAGACAGAGAACCCATATGGTTATCTGTGGTGAACTTTTGCCTCAGCAGTTCAAGTTGCGAGCTTGCTAATTGCAGATTTCATGAGTGTGCATTGCATTACTTGGTTATGTGGGGACTTCCCACAAACATCTTCTGAAGTTTTCGCTTGCACTTTAATTTGTTCCATCTGTAGGCTTAACCAAAGATAAAAGTGTTCATCCAATATTCTGTTACAACTCTTATCTGGGGTCACTGACATTTCCTGGAAATATAAGGATTAAAGGTAGAGTGCGAGTCTGTGGCACAACAGTTAAGTTGCACTATTGTGACATATTGATTACCGGTTCAAAACTTGGAAACAGTCTCTTCTGTGAAGCAGGGGGTAAGGCTGTGTACACTTGCCCCTCCCAGACCCTGCAGTAGCGCGAGCTTCGCAAACTAGGTTCCTCTTTATAAGGATTAAAAGTAGAGTAAAAGATTGCTTGGTTGTTACAAAGTAAAAGCTACTGAGTACTGAATGAATTATATCATCTGAGATGAAAGCAATATAGCAAATACATGTCCTGTGAGCATCACCACTGAAACTTCTGGTGTCTAAGGTGCTTGGCTGCAGAATTCTGGTCTCTATCAGAACTAAGTTATGTTGAAACATTTAAGCTTTCACTCTGCTTTTCCACACATGAATGTGTCATTGTTTTATAGATTCTTGCTAATAATAAAATAATAAATAAATGGGAGAAAGAATGGTACCCGCTAGTGTTGCTTACACCAGACAAATGGGGAAATGGAGCTGGGGCATGGGCATCTTTTGGTTTAATAAGAATGTAAAATTGCTTAAAAGTGTACTTCAATTCATTATACTTCATAGTTAGATCTAAATTTTATAATTAAAAAATCCATAGGACTACATTTTGTTTATAAAATAATAATGAAAAAATTAAATAAAATTGTACTCTTATAGGGTAGCATAAATAATTTAAGGCAAAGCTTTTTCATGTGTTTTGATTATATAATGTCAAATGGCTTTTTAACCTTTTAGTGGTTCCAATGAAGCTCCAATTAACAGCTACACTCCATTTAAATAAAGTTTGAAATCTAGAAACCATAATAAAGGAATGGACATAACAATTCAATGTGTAAGAAAAAAAAAAAAATGAGAAAAAGACACCCTAAAAAAAGTTTATAAGATATGAAACAGGAGAAAAAAAAAGAGAGAATCACACCAACTTTTCATCAAGTTTCGCTTTGTTTTGATGTAAAGTGTCTTCTTTATTTTGTGATATGGAGGTAAAATAGTAAGTCCACTGCGAACCTTTGTTTTGATGTGAAGTGTCTAAAAGCTTTACTTCTACTTTGTTTATGTGATATTGGGGTAATAATAGTGGGCCACTGTTATAAAATCTCTCTAAAGTGTCCAAAAGCTTCACTACCTTATTTTTGTGATAGTGGGGTATAATAGTAGGTCACTGTTATAAAACCAATCTCTCTCTCCCTCCTCAAAACACCCCATATATTTATGATTTGTAACTTGTCCCTCCATTCACCTAAATTAGTACCCAAGCGTCGGAGGGAACCTCACCTTTAGTTTTATAGTAAATATATATATATATATCAAATTAAAGGTTTCCCATGTTGGCAATATGGGAAAATCTCCCACACCACACCAATAACGGTGAAGAGAATGGTATCATCCAATCATGGAGCTCATATGGTTAAGGTGGGAGAGGGGAAAAAAAAAAATATGGGAGTGCGAAATTACATTGGCATTCACTGATTGGATTGAAGAGGGATAATTTCTGACGAGAGTTAAGTATGAATATGAAACTAGTTAGAGTCTAGTCATATTGTCACATCACTAATGGTGAAAGGTTTTACGTTGGTGTGTGTTTTAGGAATAGATTATGGGTCTAGAATGTATTCTAAAACTTGATTCTTCTCTATTTTCTAACTTCAAAGTGCATTTTAGATCAATCTAATTTTTCTCTATTTTCTTATTTTAGAATGCATTTTAGACCATGAATGTATTCCAACAATGCATACTAAACAATGTTCAAATGGGAAGAAAAGTCCAAAAAAAAAGAAAAAAGATGGCCAGAAAAGTCCAAAAAGATGAGTTGGAGATCAGACAAAGGTACCATGTTGATTTTAGCTGTCTCTATCTCAATACTTGTGGGTCATCAACTCTTGTTCATGACAAGCTTGTCTTGTCTTGGCAGTTGAGAACTCTGGTTCTAGCTTGAGCTATACTCATTTAAATAAAGCAAAGGATGTTAAGAGCCAGCGTGTTCTCGAGTAAAATCTCATACTTCCCTTCACAAGTCAAAAATAAACATTAAAAAACAAAGCTCTTATGAAAAAGAGTAGCAAGTTGTGAAAAATAAGATATCTATAGAAAGGAAGAGGAGGTAGGCTTGACAGCTTTAAACTTCAAACTTCAATTCGTTATCAATATAATTAAGTTGGAACTTAAGTATACATAAATCATATATTATAATTGTAAGAAAAAAGAACGGTCCCTATTCGTGCAGCCCCATTTTTAATCAATATGAACTAAAAAAAAGGTCTTCCCTAAGAGCGGAGAAGATTTGGCTGCCATTCATTTTTAGCTTTTACTTTAAGGCAACCCCTTTAGACTTTTGATCCTCTGACCCATCAATTCAGAGATTTCTACATCACATTTAAGGTAACCCCATCAAAATTCAAAGCTGAAAGCAAGAGTATATTGGTAAAATAGAATAGAAAAATCACATCTTCAAGGATTAGTCACTGTAGTGTACTTTGGGAGACTAAATAATTCTCAACTTGTCTATTTTTAGTTGATTTCATCAGCTTGAGTATTGATCAGTTCATTGACTTTCAGCAAATACACATATAGTTACAAAGTACAAACGCTGGATTCTTAGCTAATCATATGGAAATCTGGATAACATTTCACAATATAAAAAAATTTGATAAGGGGACCTTGCTCCCATTTTTTATCTGATTCTTAGCCGTCAATCTCTTAGTATAGGGCATGGTTTTAGGTATTAGGATCGATATACGTAGATTTATATTGATATCTATCGACTGTGACTGATATCATACAAATAAGTGGTATTGATTAAAAGAAAAAAAACTATTATTTTTTTAAATTTCGGTTGATTTAGACTTGATATGGTTAAGGATGTCAATTGGTTTGGTTTTGAATTTTTGTTCGATTTTGATTCAAGATACAACGTGTGAAAACGAAATCAAGTAGAGTCAAATCGGCTTTGCTTTAGTTCAATTTTTATTCATATCATATTTGGTTTTGGTCGGTTATGTATTCAGTTTGAGCCCTATTTTAGGTATTTAGGACAATTGTTTGTATCTTCATAAAAAAAAAACACTTATTTGTCAAGGTCATAATCCACCAATCTTTTAGCAAACATTAAAAAAGAATAAAATTTAACATCTACATTGATTAAAACATCAAAAGGGTACGGGTAATTTGGTTTGATCCTATTAGATTAAAAAATGAATATTTTTTTATTTTAACTAACCGTTTTGAAAAGAAAACTGAACTGAGAAAAAAAAAAAAAACCGAATTTATTTGTTTCATTTGATTTGGAACTGGTGATTTTGGTTTCAATACTAAGTTGACACCCGTACGAAAATAGTATCAGTTCTACAAATGGGTCATAACGCTACATCTCTTTTAAGATTGAGACTCTTTATCATGACTTCTACTCATTGCAAGCCCTGATTTACCATTGTACGAATAGCATTTTTTGTTGCGATTTGGAATTTTGAATAGCAAAAGATGTAGCTATCGTTCAATTCATATTGATAATCATATCAAAATGTGGACTAAAACCCTGCATGGCTGCTTGAGGGTCATCACTTGTTTTGGCAGTTGAGTCTTCTTCAAGCTTGAGCTACTCCTCTAAGAGCCAGAGTGTTCTTGCGTAAGATGTCTTCTATTTCTCCTTCATAAATATGATAAACACTAAAAAACTAGTTAGTAAAAATGAACATGAATAACAAGTCAATGAAAATGGATATATAATTGTTAATAGTTTCTGTCACCAAGTTACTTGCAGTTGAAACTCATTAATTTATTCTACATCCCCCCCCCCCAACCCACCCACCCACCCACCCACCCAAAAAAAAAGGTCATAAATTTATTTGATAAATGAAAATAAATAAATAAACACTTGCTGCTTATCAGTTATCACACTAATCTCCAAAATTTTCCTAACAAAAAAAAACAAAAGAGACATGATTTCTAGAATTTGTTTTCAACCAACATCATATATCTCTTGTAAATTTTTTTCTTTTGGGGGGTGGGAGGTGGCGGTAGCGACATTAGATTGGAAGTGCACATTAATCAATATTCTCAAATTAGAAGTTTTGAACTCGAGTTGGATGTCGTAGATCACTTGAGCAACGAGCTATTGGCATATGATTTACTGTATGTTTCGGTCAATTTTTTACATCTTTAAGCAACCAAAAAACACTTACTTCTACGGCAATAATTCACCAAACTTTTTTCAAACATAAATCTATGTGTAATTTGTTTTGTTTCGATTTGATCTAAAAATGAATAATTTGGTTCGGTTTATCTGACGGTTTCAGTCCCAAAATCAAAGCGAGAAAAACAATACAAATTTTGAAACAAAAATCGAAAAAATTTATTTCGATTTGATTTTAAACAAATGGTTTTGATTTGGTTCTGAACTGACACCCTTAAATATGATCCAACCCGTATTGTTATCATATCATAATGTGAACTAAAACCTTGTTGTGGGTCATCACCTCTTATTTATGACACCCTTGTCTTGCTTTGGTAGTTAGACCTCCTGACCAAGCTTGAGCTATTCATCATCATTGTTATTTAAATAAAGCAAAAGATTCTAAGAGCTACGGCGCATGTGCATTCTTGCTTCAGATGTCTCATATTTCCTCTTCATCAACAACGATTGAGCCTTATCCCAATTAAATAGGTTCAGATACATGGTTGGCTACATTTTTCCCCTTCGTAAGACAAAAATAAACATTAAAATCATAGAATGGTTATCACACTAATTTTCAAAGTTCTCCTAACATAAAAAACAATTTAATGAAGACAAATGAAGCTAATATAATTTGTGGAATTAGATTTCCATCAACATCGTATGATCTCTTGTACCATTAGAAAATCTATACAAGATATAATATGATCCAAGGGGTTGTCTCTTATGCCTACATATTAACTAAACAATATAATTTAGAAACAAAGGAAGTCAATTTAGTGTTGTAAACGAAGAACAAAATCCTTTCATGAAAAGAAACCCCCCCCCCCACATTACAGACCTTCCAAGAATAAAGAGTTGAGACAATTCTTTCGCAAGATTCGATTCCAATAAGAAGGGATAAACCTTTACTAGGCAAACCAAGCAACAAGGGTATGTCTAAAGTGCGTGGGAAGGTATGCACCCCAAGTACCCTCCAACCGTTCGATGTGTGTTGAGAGACTGGTACACTTGAGACAATCTCATTCGTGCCCTACTCAATCATCTTACCTTATTTCATATTGAGACAAGTTTTTTTTTTTTTTTGGCAATGACCTACTTATTGAAGGAATCTACTTCAACATATCCCTTAAGCATGGCGCATACAAACATGAAATCACACTTCGGAAAGGTGTGGACAATATTTAAAAAGCCTCAGATGCTTATAATGAAAATGATTGCAAAAGGAGTTAAATCGCCACATAAAACTTACTTCTAGTGATGTCCATTTGATATCCAAAATTTGCTCAGCAACATTCAACCAAGTGTGTAATGTTGGGGTAGACCAAAAAAGTTTGCTTAGAGCTGGATCTAAGTATACATTTCGAATAGGGTCATATTCTATGGTTATAATTATAACTTCTATGTTTATTTTTATTCCGTCAAAAATCGATTTTATAGTATAGACAGTTATGATCTCCCCCTTTATACCCTACAGTAATGATTTCTCTGGCATTACAATCTTTACCACAATGATGCTACCCATAGATCAAATTATTTCTTAGATTGAATTTCACTCTACTCAATAGATTGAGACCGAAAGCTCTCTTAATGGGGTTGGCCCAGTAATGAAGATCATAACCAATTCAATCAAATTGAAACCAGATCGAAGTGACTGTTTATTTTTTCTTTTTAAGTTAAAAGACCAAAGTGACAGATTATCTTTTTCTTTTCTTCTTAAATAAGATAAAGCGAAGGATTGTGACCTTTTACTTTGAGGGTTAAACACGTTTTGTCGGGGGTCTCTCATCCATGGTAATCCCAATTCAGATTTCAGATCACATCAATGACCTCATCAATATTATATATTTTGACATATATGAGTCCCATGTGAGACATACTATTTTCTATATTATGGCGCGTTGATTTCTTTCTACACTGGAATAGTGGCAACCGTCTCCCTTTACTAGATAACGTTGTTACAATACTAGCATGCTCGGCATATTTTTTTTTATAAATAAAAAATAGAAAAAGGTTGGATATGCCATCGGTATACCCTGTGTTTATCTCTCTCCTCCTCCCTATGGAAAAGTCTTTTATGCCCCTCTCATTGGTTGAACTACTAACTCCAGAAATGTTGCTGACATACCTAATCTCTTCTCATAAAAAATATAAGGAAATAAGAAATTTGAAAAATAATGCGTGGCTTAACCAAATAAGGGGAGAAAAATAATTGACTTGTTAATCCTCCATGAAAGATGAAAATTCCATTATTATTGATGTTTCTATGTATGTCCCATTGGCTCACTCATTAGCACAAGAGACACATACATTTTTAGGAAATCCCCTCTAAAAACATATTAAGACAAAAAAACATGATAAAGTGATCGTGGTTTTAGGAATTAAGATGGGATCACTTGTATCAGTAGATGGTGGGAACCAAGGGTATAATAGTAAAAGAAAAAAAAAACAAATTTTATGGAACAGTAGGGGCAAAATTGTCCGATACAAGACGATTTGTATTAATATCGTATCGATTTCCAAGATGATAGATACCTGATACCGTGCCATGGAGGTGATAATTGAATTAGGAAAGGATTGCATTGACACATGAATGAAGGGTCTTGGGATTTTTGAGGAGAGAAAAAGATGCAAGGTTTACCATTTTGTTTCGTGATGTGTAAAAGAATCTGCACACACACAATTCGTAGACTTTTATCTAATTAAACTGTGTGGGTAGGGTTCCCTCTTAGGTTGTGCTTTAGTTTTAGGCATCAGAGAGTGGTAAACCTGTTAAATAAAGAGTGTATTTAAGATATTTTACAAGGGGTTACAGTGTAAGTTTGGGCTTTAAACTGATTTTATGGTGAACTTTAACCTTTAAATTATATATTTTTTTTTCTCTCTTCTCAATTTTTTTTCTTCCAAAAATAGGTTTAAGATCAGGTTTAACAACAACAACAATAAAGCTTAGTCTTATCCCAACTAAATAGGGTCGGCTACATGAAATCCGCAAGTATTTGATTAAATAAATTAAAAAAAAAAACTTTTTGGGGCATCCCACTCACAAATTGTCTGCAACTCAAATCCTAGCCCTCCAGGCAGCTCTGTTAGATGTCATACTTAGGTGAAGACTTAACTTTTGCATGTCTCTACCAATTAACTCTTCAATGGTCAATTTTGGCTTGCCCTTAGCTACATCCATTTGCATATGGTCACTCCTCTGTATTGGGGCATCCAAGGGTCTCCTTTGAACATGTCCAAACCATCGTAACCGACATTCTCTGAGTTTATTCTGCATTGGTGCAACCCCTAAGTCCGATCTAACTTGGTCATTTTTTACTCTATCTCTCAGAGTTTTGCTACACACCCATCTCAACATCCTCATCTCAACCACACTCAATTTATCTATGTTATGCTTTTTGACTGTCCAACATTCTACATTATACATCATAGCTAGTCTTATGGCTGTCCCATAGAATTTTCCTTTAAGCTTTAGATGAATACGTCGATCACATAACACTCCAGACGTCCTTCTCCATTTCATCCATCTCACTTTAATTTTGTGGAAAACATCATCATCAATCTCACCTTCTTTGTTTAACATAGAGCCTAGATATCTGAAACAATCACTTTGCGGGATCTCTCATTGAATACAGAATAATATCATTTGCAAAAAGTATACACCATGAGACCTCTCATTGAATATTCTTGGTTAAATCATCTATGACAAGTGTAAATAGGTAGAGGTTCAATGTGGATCATTGATGTAACCCGATATTAATTGGAAACTCAGCACCTTGACCTCTTAGAGATCTCACACTAGTCACCATATCTCTATACACGTCTTTAATAATATCCACGTATCTACTTGACACTTCTTTCTTCTCTAAGACCTGCTAGATTAAATCTCTGGGAACCCTGTTGTAGGCATTTCCAAAGTCAATAAAAACCATATGAAGATCCCTCTTGTGTGTTCTGGCTTTTTAGTCTTCCTTAAAAAAGCTTTGTGGGTGATTCCAAATTAGTGTCAAATTGTCAATCTTCCAAAGAAAAAAAATAGAAGCGGTGATTCTTAAAAGGGGTGATTCCAATCATCCATTGTAGTCTACACATGGAGGATTTCAATGTAGAAATGTAATTTAAAGAAAAAAGAACAAATAATCACACAATGAACACATGTTTGAGTCTTTTTTTTTTTTTT
>NC_056562.1:37913944-37927497 GCF_013358625.1 Macadamia integrifolia | reverse complement strand
AAGAAAAAAAATTCCTTATTCTGTGCTCTCTTCCAACTTGCAAAACGGAAGCTCCACCAGATGTATTGGAATACTTATAAATTTATAATTAAGATTATTGGTTTCCAGACTAATAATACCCTCTCATCAATTTACTTCTAATTAAGGCGAGATGTTTCGCCCAAAAGAAAAGTATTTCCTTTGTCAGCCTGGCATTCTTTTCACTATCATTTCTTACACTGCAAGGAGAGCTTCAGATTCACCTTCAGATATGAGATGTGGTAGCTTTTATGACCGTTGAACTGGGTTGAGAATTGATTGATAGGCAGGCACCTCCAGAGGCGGGACTTTTTCCTTTCTATCATTATCAGTTTATACATTGTAGCAGCTCTTCAACTCTTACCAATTGGGATTTCAAAGTAGAGAAAGGGGTGATGAACAACTAAGGCCCTCAACATCCTTGCACATTGTTCCACCTACTCTATGCACTGTCTGATTTGAGTGAGAAAACCTCTTCTGTAACCTTTTTTCCCAGCAATTTGACCCAATATGACTCAAAGTTCCAGTATGGCCCCCCAACACTGCTACTTGATTGCCCTCCACACCCACAACGGGTTTCTGTAGCATATTGTAGTTGTGAGATCATCAGAGCCTCATTCTTCCCTTTGATCGTCATCCAATCCTCATTATTCACTCATACAAGTCATTATAGTTAAGTGGTCTGCCACCAAAGGAATTGGAAGGGAGTTATAAGATCCCCTTGCCTAATTCATCATGTGCTATTAAAATCATTTCTCATTGCTCTATCGATAATATATGGAAAAGAGGCCATAAAGACATAAGTGCACTGATCCTTCTTTCTGACTCTTAGTTAAACCCATAGCTTCAATTGCTTCTTTAAAAATGTTCCATCAGGCAAGCAGACATGGACATTCTCCTTTGCCAAAACCAAATCACATCAAAGCAGCAGCCCATCTCCCCCTCGAATGCAGGAGAATGTAGAAATCCTATTAGTTTATAGGACATAGAAATAGCCTAATTAAAAAAAAAAAAGAACCAAATAAATTTCAAGTAAAAAAATCTTTCCAGAATTAACCCACTTGCAGTCTCCTGATACAGACTCCCAAAAGCAGATAGGTTTCGGATGTAACTCTGCAGGAATAATGGATGTAAGCCTCAACAGGAACAGAGCCTTGCATCCAGTTAGCAATACAAAAACTTAATGATTTTGTTTAATCAAATGTGCTACGAATACAGTAAACTACATCAGAAACAAGTTCCCTTACAAAACTCTAAGCATTACGGGAGATATCTGTGAACAAATTAGAAATAACGTAGAAGAAGACCAATGGTTCGCATCAACCGTTAGAAGAAATATTGAAATAAATAGTGGACAAGGCCTCCCTAGACCCAAGGCCCTGCACTGACATGGTTTTGTAAAAATTGGTCCCCACTTTGGTCTCCAAGGCCTTGGATAGGTTTTTTTTTTTTTTTTTATTTGCTCTCTCTTTCTCTTGCTCTCTCTTTAGTTTTAGTTCTTCTTTATATTTTCTTTAATCATTTTTGTAATAGTTTTTTTTTATTTCAATTAATGCAAACACTCTTTTATTTTTATTCAGCCCTTTTAAGTTTATGATTTATGCAATTGAGTTGTAATTTTTTTTAAGTTATAGTTGCTTATCAGCAGCCTAAACCGTGGGCTGACTTGGACCAGATCTGGGTCGATCTAGTCTGCCACTTGGGTCGACCTTGGTCTTAGTTCTCCTTGTGTAAACCCTTGCTGGAACTGCATCACTCATTTTTCTGATGAGACTAGTTGAGAGCTATGGGCAATATAATTTCAGCCAATACTCCAAGCTGGAAGTGATGAAAGCCGAGAGAGATGTTGGAGTGAGAAGCTAGTGGGAGAAGGGGGGTTGGAAAGAGGGGTTAGGATTTCCACCTGCTTGAATTCTTGAACTGAGAGGAAACATACAGAGCGAGAATCAAAGAGAAATTGAAGCTTGATGCTTAGGATTTAGTTATTTTGGTTGCCACATCACATGGAACAGGGGAAAAAGATAGAAATGTCGAACACACCTAGAAAATTCCCCCTTTCTGTTCAGGGTAGAGAAAAGCAATTCTACTTGTTTCTGTTTCTTCATTGTTCGGTTACAGTGCGCATTAAGGGGGTGAAAAAAAATGAGAGTTCATACTATATGAATTAGGGTCATTGTGCCATCTGATTTCTAGATGGTTTCCATGATTAATTCATGTTAATTTGCCCATGGTACTTTTTATAGCCAGTCATTTTTGCCACAGGAACATCCGATGACTTCCACTAGCTTCAGGTCCGATGCCTGTTGAAGTCCTCGCAAAATGTTCCTTGATCCTGAGTCCTGCCTAAGCATCTGCAGATTCCCTTTGCTGATGACAGGCATCACTGTTATTAACCCATTATTATGATTCTTTGAGCTCATTCACATCTGACATCTGGTGTGTATAAGCCTTCTGTCTCATATTCTTTCACAGACAGAGAACCCATATGGTTATCTGTGGTGAACTTTTGCCTCAGTAGTTCAAGTTGCGAGCTTGCTAATTGCAGATTTCATGAGTGTGCATTGCATTACTTGGTTATGTGGGGACTTCCCACAAACATCTTCTGAAGTTTTCTCTTGCACTTTAATTTGTTCCATCTGTAGGCTTAGCCAAAGATAAAAGTGTTCATCCAATATTCTATTAAAACTCTTATCTGCGGTCACTGACATTTCCTGGGAATATAAGGATTAAAAGTAGAGTGCGAGTCTGTGGCACAACAGTTAAGTTGCACTATTGTAACATATTGATTACCGGTTCAAAACTTGAAAATAGTCTCTTCTGCGAAGCATGGGGTAAGGTTGTGTACACTTGCCCCTCCCAAAACTTGCAGTAGCACAAGCTTCGCGAACTAGGTTCCTCTTTATTAGGTAATGTAGACTAGGATAGAGGGTCTAACCAAGTCTCAACTTCAGGATTTTTTTATCAGAAGAACAACCATAACCAACCCAAACCTATAACAGTAGATCAGATCTGGAACACTTTGAGTATGGAAGAAAAGAGGGAGATAACTAGAAGAGAACCTCTTGTGTTTCATACCGCAGAGAGTTAATTGGATCAAACACCAATTCCACCAGCTTTGATCAAACACAAGACAAATCTCCATGTAGAAGACAATAGCAACAATCATTAATTTGTTTATTAAAATCATCTAGGCCTTTAGGAGCTTCCTTTTCTTTATTTATAATGTTAATGGGGGAGGGAATTACAAAATAGAAGGTTCCTCAAAAAGGAAACCAAATATTCTCCTAATACAATAGCTACTAAAAACTGAAATTATAAACTAACTGAAATTAGAAACTAGTTGAAAAAGGAAACTAGCTACTAAAGATTTGACTCAATTAATAACTTGACTCCTAAGGAAACAAATATAACTCAAATCAAGCCCAACTAGAAAGGAAACTAATGAAAATGGAAACTAACTAGTAATCCCGTATTCAATCTTAGAGCCCCCTTTTTAGACTCATAAAAGTGGTCTATTACACTCAAAACACATGGGATCAAAGGCCTAACATATATGGAACCCAACCCTAGGCTTATTCCTAATAAAACAAACCTATTGTGGTAATTAATCTGCATCATTAGGATTAAAAGTAGAGTAAAGATTGCTTGGTTAAGTTACAAAGTAAAAGCTACTGAGTACTGAATGAATTATATCATATGAGATGAAAGCAATATAGCAAATACATGTCCTATGAGCATCACCACTGAAACTTCTAGTGTCTAAGGTGCTTGGCTTAGTTGAAACATTCAAGCTTTCACTCTGCTTTTCCACACATCAATGTGTCATTGTTTTATAGATTCTTGCTAATAATAAAATAATAAATAAATGGGAGAAAGAATGGTACCCACTAGTGTTCCTTACGCCAGACAAATGGGGAAATGGAGCTGGGGCATGGGCATCTTTTGGTTTAATAAGAATGTAAAATTGCTTAAAAGTGTATTTCAATTCATTATACTTCATAGTTAGATCTAAATTTTATAATTAAAAAATCCATAGGACTACATTTTGTTTATAAAATAATAATGAAAAAATTAAATAAAATTGTACTCTTATAGGGTAGCATAAATAATTTAAGGCAAAGCTTTTTCATGTGTTTTGATTATATAATGTCAAATGGCTTTTTAACCTTTTAGTGGTTCCAATGAAGCTCCAATTAACAGCTACACTCCATTTAAATAAAGTTTGAAATCTAGAAACCATAATAAAGGAATGGACATAACAATTCAATGTGTAAGAAAAAAAAAAAAATGAGAAAAAGACACCCTAAAAAAAGTTTATAAGATATGAAACAGGAGAGAAAAAAAAGAGAGAATCACACCAACTTTTCATCAAGTTTCGCTTTGTTTTGATGTAAAGTGTCTACTTTATTTTGTGATATGGAGGTAAAATAGTAAGTCCACTGCGAACCTTTGTTTTGATGTGAAGTGTCTAAAAGCTTTACTTCTACTTTGTTTATGTGATATTGGGGTAATAATAGTGGGCCACTGTTATAAAATCTCTCTAAAGTGTCCAAAAGCTTCACTACCTTATTTTTGTGATAGTGGGGTATAATAGTAGGTCACTGTTATAAAACCAATCTCTCTCTCCCTCCTCAAAACACCCCATATATTTATGATTTGTAACTTGTCCCTCCATTCACCTAAATTAGTACCCAAGCGTCGGAGGGAACCCTCACCTTTAGTTTTATAGTAAATATATATATATATATATATATATTTCAAATTAAAGGTTTCCCATGTTGGCAATATGGGAAAATCTC
Source organism: Macadamia integrifolia (assembly GCF_013358625.1). Lineage (NCBI taxonomy): Eukaryota > Viridiplantae > Streptophyta > Magnoliopsida > Proteales > Proteaceae > Macadamia > Macadamia integrifolia. Next base: position 37,922,680 of record NC_056562.1, on the reverse strand, counting down.
CCACACCACACCAATAACGGTGAAGAGAATGGTATCATCCAATCATGGAGCTCATATGGTTAAGGTGGGAGAAGGGAAAAAAAAAAAATATGGGAGTGCGAAATTACATTGGCATTCACTGATTGGATTGAGGAGGGATAATTTCTGACAAGAGTTAAGTATGAATATGAAACTAGCTAGAGTCTAGTCATATTGTCACATCACTAATGGTGAAAAGTTTTACGTCGGTGTGTGTTTTAGGAATAGATTATGGGTCTAGAATGTATTCTAAAACTTGATTCTTCTCTATTTTCTAACTTCAAAGTGCGTTTTAGATCAATCCAATTTTTCTCTATTTTCTTATTTTAGAATGCATTTTAAACCATGAATGTATTCCAACAATGCATACTAAACAATGTTCAAATGGGAAGAAAAGTCCAAAAAAAAAAGAAAAAAGATGGCCAGAAAAGTCCAAAAAGATGAGTTGGAGATCAGACAAAGGTACCATGTTGATTTTAGCTGTCTCTATCTCAATACTTGTGGGTCATCAACTCTTGTTCATGACAAGCTTGTCTTGTCTTGGCAGTTGAGAACTCTGGTTCTAGCTTGAGCTATACTCATTTAAATAAAGCAAAGGATGTTAAGAGCCAGTGTGTTCTCGAGTAAAATCTCATACTTCCCTTCACAAGTCAAAAATAAACATTAAAAAACAAAGCTCTTATGAAAAAGAGTAGCAAGTTGTGAAAAATAAGATATCTATAGAAAGGAAGAGGAGGTAGGCTTGACAGCTTTAAACTTCAAACTTCAATTCGTTATCAATATAATTAAGTTGGAACTTAAGTATACATAAATCATATATTATAATTGTAAGAAAAAAGAACGGTCCCTATTCGTGCAGCCCCATTTTTAATCAATATGAACTAAAAAAAAGGTCTTCCCTAAGAGCGGAGAAGATTTGGCTGCCATTCATTTTTAGCTTTTACTTTAAGGCAACCCCTTTAGACTTTTGATCCTCTGACCCATCAATTCAGAGATTTCTACATCACATTTAAGGTAACCCCATCAAAATTCAAAGCTGAAAGCAAGAGTATATTGGTAAAATAGAATAGAAAAATCACATCTTCAAGGATTAGTCACTGTAGTGTACTTTGGGAGACTAAATAATTCTCAACTTGTCTATTTTTAGTTGATTTCATCAGCTTGAGTATTGATCAGTTCATTGACTTTCAGCAAATACACATATAGTTACAAAGTACAAACGCTGGATTCTTAGCTAATCATATGGAAATCTGGATAACATTTCACAATATAAAAAAATTTGATAAGGGGACCTTGCTCCCATTTTTTATCTGATTCTTAGCCGTCAATCTCTTAGTATAGGGCATGGTTTTAGGTATTAGGATCGATATACGTAGATTTATATTGATATCTATCGACTGTGACTGATATCATACAAATAAGTGGTATTGATTAAAAGAAAAAAAACTATTATTTTTTTAAATTTCGGTTGATTTAGACTTGATATGGTTAAGGATGTCAATTGGTTTGGTTTTGAATTTTTGTTCGATTTTGATTCAAGATACAACGTGTGAAAACGAAATCAAGTAGAGTCAAATCGGCTTTGCTTTAGTTCAATTTTTATTCATATCATATTTGGTTTTGGTCGGTTATGTATTCAGTTTGAGCCCTATTTTAGGTATTTAGGACAATTGTTTGTATCTTCATAAAAAAAAAACACTTATTTGTCAAGGTCATAATCCACCAATCTTTTAGCAAACATTAAAAAAGAATAAAATTTAACATCTACATTGATTAAAACATCAAAAGGGTACGGGTAATTTGGTTTGATCCTATTAGATTAAAAAATGAATATTTTTTTATTTTAACTAACCGTTTTGAAAAGAAAACTGAACTGAGAAAAAAAAAAAAAACCGAATTTATTTGTTTCATTTGATTTGGAACTGGTGATTTTGGTTTCAATACTAAGTTGACACCCGTACGAAAATAGTATCAGTTCTACAAATGGGTCATAACGCTACATCTCTTTTAAGATTGAGACTCTTTATCATGACTTCTACTCATTGCAAGCCCTGATTTACCATTGTACGAATAGCATTTTTTGTTGCGATTTGGAATTTTGAATAGCAAAAGATGTAGCTATCGTTCAATTCATATTGATAATCATATCAAAATGTGGACTAAAACCCTGCATGGCTGCTTGAGGGTCATCACTTGTTTTGGCAGTTGAGTCTTCTTCAAGCTTGAGCTACTCCTCTAAGAGCCAGAGTGTTCTTGCGTAAGATGTCTTCTATTTCTCCTTCATAAATATGATAAACACTAAAAAACTAGTTAGTAAAAATGAACATGAATAACAAGTCAATGAAAATGGATATATAATTGTTAATAGTTTCTGTCACCAAGTTACTTGCAGTTGAAACTCATTAATTTATTCTACATCCCCCCCCCCCAAAAAAAAAGGTCATAAATTTATTTGATAAATGAAAATAAATAAATAAACACTTGCTGCTTATCAGTTATCACACTAATCTCCAAAATTTTCCTAACAAAAAAAACAAAAGAGACATGATTTCTAGAATTTGTTTTCAACCAACATCATATATCTCTTGTAAATTTTTTTCTTTTGGGGGGTGGGAGGTGGCGGTAGTGACATTAGATTGGAAGTGCACATTAATCATTATTCTCAAATTAGAAGTTTTGAACTCGAGTTGGATGTCGTAGATCACTTGAGCAAGGAGCTATTGGCATATGATTTATTGTATGTTTCGGTCAATTTTTTACATCTTTAAGCAACCAAAAAACACTTACTTCTACGTCAATAATTCACCAAACTTTTTTCAAACATAAATCTATGTGTAATTTGTTTTGTTTCGATTTGATCTAAAAATGAATAATTTGGTTCGGTTTATCTGACGGTTTTAGTCCCAAAATCAAAGCGAGAAAAACAATACAAATTTTGAAACAAAAATCGAAAAAATTTATTTCGATTTGATTTTAAACAAATGGTTTTGATTTGGTTCTGAACTGACACCCTTGATATGATCCAACCCGTATTGTTATCATATCATAATGTGAACTAAAACCTTGTTGTGGGTCATCACCTCTTATTTATGACACCCTTGTCTTGCTTTGGTAGTTAGACCTCCTGACCAAGCTTGAGCTATTCATCATCATTTTTATTTAAATAAAGCAAAAGATTCTAAGAGCTACGGCGCATGTGCATTCTTGCTTCAGATGTCTCATATTTCCTCTTCATCAACAACGATTGAGCCTTATCCCAATTAAATAGGTTCAGATACATGGTTTGGCTACATTTTTCCCCTTCGTAAGACAAAAATAAACATTAAAATCATAGAATGGTTATCACACTAATTTTCAAAGTTCTCCTAACATAAAAAACAATTTAATGAAGACAAATGAAGCTAATATAATTTGTGGAATTAGATTTCCATCAACATCATATGATCTCTTGTACCATTAGAAAATCTATACAAGATATAATATGATCCAAGGGGTTGTCTCTTATGCCTACATATTAACTAAACAATATAATTTAGAAACGAAGGAAGTCAATTTAGTGTTGTAAACGAAGAACAAAATCCTTTCATGAAAAGAAACCCCCCCCCCCACATTACAGACCTTCCAAGAATAAAGAGTTGAGACAATTCTTTCGCAAGATTCGATTCCAATAAGAAGGGATAAACCTTTACTAGGCAAACCAAGCAACAAGGGTATGTCTAAAGTGCGTGGGAAGGTATGCACCCCAAGTACCCTCCAACCGTTCGATGTGTGTTGAGAGACTGGTACACTTGAGACAATCTCATTCGTGCCCTACTCAATCATCTTACCTTATTTCATATTGAGACAAGTTTTTTTTTTTTTTTTGGCATGTGACCTATTATTGAAGGGAATCTACTTCAACCGATATGCCTTTAGGCATGGCCATACATAACATAGAAATCACACTTGGAAAGGGTGGACAATTAGCTAAAGCATCAGATGCTATAGCGAAAATGATTGCAAAAAGAGGGTAAATCGGCCACACTAAAATTACCTTCTAAGGATGTCCCTTTGATATCTAAAATTTGCTCAGCAACATTCAACCAAGTGTGTCATGTTGGGGTAGACCAAAAAAGTTTGCCTAGAGCTGGATCTAAGTGTACATTTCGAATAGGGTCATATTCTATGGTTATAATTATAACTTCTATGTTTTTTTTATTCCGTCGAAAATCGATTTTACAGTATAGACGCTTATGATCTCCCCCTTTATGCCCTACAGTAATGATTTCTTTGGCATTACAATCTTTACCACAATGATGCTATCCATGGATCAAATTATTTGTTAGATTGAATTTCACTCTACTCAATATATTGAGACCGAAAGCTCTCCTAATGGGGTTGGCCCAGTAATGAAGATTAACCAATTCAATCAAATTGAAACCAGATCGAAGTGACTGTTTATTTTTTTTTTTTAAAGTTAAAAGACCAAAGTGACAGATTATCTTTTTCTTTTCTTCTTAAATAAGATAAAGCGAAGGATTGTGACCTTTTACTTTGGGGGTTAAACACGTTTTGTCGGGGGTGGTCTCTCATCCATGGTAATCCCAATTCAGATTTCAGATCACATCAATGACCTCATCAATATTATCTATTTTGACATATATGAGTCCCATGTGAGACATACTATTTTCTATATTATGGCGTGTTGATTTCTTTCTACACTGGAATAGTGGCGACCGTCTCCCTTTACTAGATAACGTTGTTACAATACTAGCATGTTCGGCATATTTTTTTTATAAATAAAAAATAGAAAAAGGCTGGATATGCCGTTGGTATACCTTGTGTTTATCTCTCTCCTCCTCTCTATAGAAAAGTCTTTTATGCCCCTCTCATTGGTTGAACTGCTAACTCCAGAAATATTACTGACATACATAACCTCTTCCCATAAAAAATATAAGGAAATAAGAAATTTGAAAAGTAATGCATGACTTAACCAAATAAGGGGAGAAAAATGATTGACTTGTTAGTCCTCCATGAAAGGTGAAAATTCTATTATTATTGATGTTTCTATGTATGTTCCATTGACTCACTCATTAGCACAAGGGACACATACATTTTTAGGAAATCCCCTCTAAAAACATATTAAGACAAAAAAACATGATAAAGTGATCGTGGTTTTAGGAATTAAGATGGGATCACTTGTATCAGTAGATGGTGGGAACCAAGGGTATAATAGTAAAAGAAAAAAAAAACAAATTTTATGGAACAGTAGGGGCAAAATTGTCCGATATAGGACGATTTGTATTAATATCATATCGATTTCCAAGATGATAGATACCTGATACCGTGCCATGGAGGTAATAATTGAATTAGGAAAGGATTCCATTGACACATGAATGAAGGGTCTTGGGATTTTTGAGGAGAGAAAAAGATGCAAGGTTTACCATTTTGTTTCGTGATGTGGAAAAGAATCTGCACACACACAATTCGTAGACTTTTATCTAATTAAACTATGTGGGTAGGGTTCCCTCTTAGGTTGTGCTTTAGTTTTAGGCATCAGAGAGTGGTAAACCTGTTAAATAAAGAGTGTATTTAAGATATTTTACAAGGGGTTACAGTGTAAGTTTGGGCTTTAAACTGATTTTATCGTGAACTTTAACCTTTAAATTATATATTTTTTTTCTATCTTCTCAATTTTTTTTCTTCCAAAAATAGGTTTAAGATCAGGTTTAACAACAACAACAACAATAAAGCTTAGCCTTATCCCAACTAAATGGGGTCGGCTACATGAAATCTGCAAGTATTTGATTAAATAAATTAAAAAAAAAAAACTTTTTGGGGCATCCCACTCACAAACCGTCTGCAACTCAAATCCTAGCCCTCCAGGCAGCTCTGCTAGATGTCATACTTAGGTGAAGACTTAACTTTTGCATGTCTCTACCAATTAACTCTTCAATGGTCAATTTTGGTCTGCCCTTAGCTCCATCCATTTGCATATGATCACTCCTCTGTATTGGGGCATCCAAGGGTCTCCTTTGAACATGTCCAAACCATCGTAATCGACATTCTCTGAGCTTATTCTGCATTGGTGCAACCCCTAAGTCCGATCTAACTTGGTCATTTTTTTACTCTATCTCTCAGAGTTTTGCTATACATCCATCTCAACATCCTCATCTCAGCCACACTCAATTTATCTGTGTTATGTTTTTTGATTGTCCAACATTCTACACTATACATCATAGCTAGTCTTATGGCTATCCCATAGAATTTTCCTTTAAGCTTTAGATGAATACGTCGATCACATAACACTCCAGGCGTCCTTCTCCATTTCATCCATCCCACTTTAATTTTGTGGAAAACATCATCATCAATCTCACCTTCTTTGTTTAACGTAGAGCCTAGATATCTGAAACAATCATTTTGCGGGATCTCTCTCCCCTCAATTTTCACTTCCTCGCTATCAATCCTCGATCTACTGAAGTTACACCTTATATATTCCGTCTTCGTTTTACTTATCTCGAGACCTCTCGATTCCAGAGTATATCGTCATAGTTCTAGCTTATCATTAACCTCTGTCACTGTTTCACCGACCAGAATAATATCATTTGCAAAAAGTATACACCATGAGACCTCTCCTTGAATATTCTTGGTTAAATCGTCTATGACAAGTGTAAATAGGTAGAGGCTCAATGCGGATCATTGATGTAACCCGATATTAATTGGAAACTCAGCACCTTGACCTCCCAGAGATCTCACACTAGTCACCATATCTCTATACACGTCTTTAATAATATCCACGTATCTACTTGACACTTATTTCTTCTCTAAGACCTGCTAGATTAAATATCTGGGAACCTTGTTGTAGGCATTTCCAAAGTCAATGAAAACCATATGAAGATCCCTCTTGTGTGTTCTGGCTTTTTAGTCTTCCTTAAAAAAGCTCTGTGGGTGATTCCAATATAGTGTCAAACTGTCAATCTTCCAAAGAAAAAAAATAGAAGCGGTGATTCTTAAAAGGGGTGATTCCAATCATCCATTGTAGTCTACACATGGAGGACTTCAATGTAGAAATGTAATTTAAAGAAAAAAGAACAAATAATCACACAATGAACACATGTTTGAGTCTTTTTTTTTTTTTTTTTTAATGTTTTTAATAAAAATAAATTTAGTCAGAAAAACAAGAAGACTTAAGGATGCCAAATTGTCATGCCCGTCATAGATAGAGATCTCCTTGCTAGAGAGCCAGCTTAACTCCCTAGGAATGAAAAAAAAAATATATATAAAATTAAAAAAAGGATCTCAAATGCAAAATATCATCTAAAATAAGCTTGATAGTCAAAGCCTGACGAGACTCCATGGTACAAGAAAGTCGCCACATTTTTTTTGTCGCATTCCAACAGAATATGAAATCCTATAACATGTTTGAGTGATTCCACTAAATTTTTCACATCACTCTCAAATTTCTTATATAATAAAACCCTAATATTGTAAAAAGGTCAATCATAAATTTCTTGTATTAAACAGCAATAGAATACAACACATTTTACCCCAACATCCGAGTATGCGAGATGGATTATTGAGTAGGTGAGCACCACAGATGGGCCCGTGAAGGAAAAGAGTACTATATTTTGTTTGGTAAAAAGGAAGAGAGTAATATAAGAGATTGCATGAAGAATACGACGTGGGCATTCGTTTCCTTCCCGCATTAGACGGATAGAAAAAGGAAATTAGTACGGGGCTTTCAATTCCACCGCCCCGAGGCCAGAACTGAACCTTCCCCAGTCTGCTCTTGGGATTCTGGACTTCAGCTCTCTATTTCTCTATTATAGGATTTCTATACCCTCACCCATGCATGTCTTTGTTTGATATCAAATCATAGATAGACAACAAAAGATGCTTTCATTGCTAATCCCTAGAGTAGAGTAGAGTACAGCAGAGCAGGGAATATTAATTGGAATTGCTTATCAAGTCCTCATATTCAAGGTCAAATTGACGCTTTCACTCCTAAAACAGGGGACCAAAAGATGCTTTCACTCGTAAGTCGTAACGCAGGGGACCTTGAATCGGAGAAACCAGTTTTTTGAAACCAAAGCCAAGAGAGGGGGATATATACGCAGCCTCAAAGAGAAAGAGAGACACCCATTTTGGAAGTCGAGAAGCTGAAGGAAGGAAGGAAGCAAAGAACAGAAAAGGCGACGGAGCAGGTCAGGTAAGGTCAGTTAATGATTAATCTCCATCCCATCTTCTCGTTTCCTCACTGCATGTTTTCTTTGACTCCATCTTATTAATTTCTTAATGAGTTCATTTTACATTTTACATTTTCGTTTGCTTTTCTTTCCTCTTGTTCTTATGTTTGTTCTTTAGATTTCACATTTTTCTTTTTCCATTGTACGATATAAATCATGAAAACCCTGAAAATCAAAAGAAGCATATGAAATCTCACATCAGTGGAAGATGAAGCCCTACTAATTCTTTGATTTGATTTTTTTTTTTTTTTCTTCTGTACATTATTAGCACCGATGGTGATGTATCAGTGAAACAGTTGAAATTTGTAAAGTAACTTTGAATGGGGGGACCCTATACCTTTATTTTATCCCATGGGATTCAAACACGGATTTTCATTTTCTCACCACACAGCAATCTAAATTATAGATAAGCCAGTCAAGATTTTTGGTTGTAGGATAGAGACCTGGTTACCACAAACCACACCCCCCCCCCCCCCCCCCAAAAAAAAAAAAA
>NC_056562.1:37831302-37913924 GCF_013358625.1 Macadamia integrifolia | reverse complement strand
CTGAGTGGTTTTGAAATGGACACCACTTGCACAACCATTGCCAAAGAAGCTCCAAAGGAGAAAATCCTGGCTAACTATGAAGCCTTTGGAGTTTTTCAGTGAATCAGATGATGAAGGACATGCAATATTTTCCTGGCATGGGACTAGGGAAATATCACCAATGAGTTCCAAAATAGCCTAGTTTGGTGCTGAACAAAGGAAAGAATGGTCTCGGGTACACTACTCCAACTGTCAAAGGGTAGAAAGTGCTAAAGATGACCAGGAAGATCTCCGTCACTTACTACCCTACTCTCAATGGATACTTTGTAAAAGAAGGAGAGGATTTCTCCTTTTGTGGGAATGTGGAGCCATGGTTTGATGAAACCGCCATCAAGATGCAACCAGGACTTAGAATTTTCTTCCAAGACGAGTTTGATTGGGTGGCTCTAAAGTGGAACAATAGAAAACGCTAGTCAAGAAGGTGACCAAGACAGTTGCATCAAAATTGCACTGATTGAGATTGGGTCTTCTTCTGATGATCCTACAACATTAATCCAATCAAAGGAGGCACCTAGTCCTCGAGTTTTCATGAAGAGAGAATGGGAGAAGAAGATAAGGATCACCTGGAGTCTTCCACTTCCCATTGATTTGAAAGGTTTCATTTGCTCTCTTACAAGAGCTAAGATCCCGAGAGTTGCATGTGCTCAAGCCCCATCGTTTCAGAGGAAGAAGTGTGTGCGCAAAACAGAGGAGAGCATAGAGGATGATTGTTTGTATGTACTATGCCCGAACCAATTGCAATGGGAAGGCTCATAAAGGTGGTCAAAGATGTGACCGAGGTGCTGGGATGGCATCTCTCAACAGGCTCAAAAAGATAGAATTCATAGAAAAAGGATTGAGCAGTCTCCATCGATCTTCACCCCTCAGAAAGTTTGGCTTCCAAGAGCACGAGATTGATTAGCTAGTATTCATGAAGAAGCAGGCACCTGTCCAAAGGAACCATTGTGCCACTAAAGATATAGCAGCAACTTTCTCAGAAGGCAAAGAAGGCCCTTTGCCACATCTCCTCATCTATCAAGTCATTGAACCACTTCTAAACTGGACAAGCATTAGAGAAAACTTCAAGTTTGCTCATGCTTTTGAGTCAACTAGCCCGATTACCCCTGGCGAATGCATCAAGCTAGTTATCGAGTCTGTAGTCGAATCTGTTGTTTGTGATTCTGTGTCAATCTCCCCTTTGAGAAGAGTCCAGAGTCCTTGTATGATGAGGCTATTACTCCTTCTTTCATGAATGAAATTTCTGATTCCGAGTATGACTTGCCTCCTTTTCTGATGATGATTTTAATAAATATCAAGAATTAATAAAGCAATGCAAACCAAAGAAAGCCCAACCCATCTGTGAGGATACTCAGGTTATTAATATAGGAACTGTCCAATGCCTTTGAGAGGTAAAAACTGGCACTACCCTTGATGATGAAGAAGCAGAACGGTTGAGTAATCTTCTGAAGGAATTCACTGAGGTCTTTGCTTAGTCTTACGAGGATATGCTTGGTATCAAACCCAACATTGTGTAGCATCGATTGCCGACTTACCTTGGGGAAAAGTCAGTAAAATAGAAGCTCTAAAGAATGCATTTATAATGGAGTGAGAAGATCAGAGAAGAAGTTGTAAGGCAATGGAATGCGGGTTTCTTACTAGTGAAGTACCCCCAATGGTTGGCCAATATTATACCTGTACCGAAGGAAGATAGAAAGGTACGAATATGCATAGACTACTGAGATCTTAATAAAGTAAGCCCTAAATATGACTTCCCATTACCTCACATTGATGTATTAGAGGATAATACCAAGGGCATGCTTTATTATTATTCATGGATGGATTCTCGGGATACAACCAAATAAGCATGCACCTAGAGGATCGTGAGAAAACAACCTTTACCACTCCATAGGGAACCTATTATTACAAGGTGATGCCTTTTGGACTCAAGAAGTCCAGGGCAACCTATCAAAGAGTAGCCACGACCATATTGCATGACATAATGAATAAAGATGTGGAAGTCTAGGTGGACAACATGATAGTAAAGTCTAAAGATCGGTAGGGGCATATTCTCACACTAAGACGATTCTACGAAAGAATCAAGAAGTATCAGCTGAAGTTGAACCATCAGAAGTGTGTATTCGGAGCAACGACAGGAAAGTTGTTAGGCTTCTTAGTGAGTGAAAGAGGCATTGAAGTCGACCCTATCAAGATCAAGACAATTCAAAAAATGCCCACGCCTTGGACTGAGAAGCATATACGAGGATTTCTAGGTCACATCCAATATATTAGCAGATTCATAGCTCAGTTCACTACAATCTTTGAACCAATTTTCAAGCTGCTAAAGAAGGATTAACCCACAGAATGGAATGACCAATGCCAATAAGCCTTTGATAAGATCAAGGAGTACCTTATGAACCCACCAGTATTAGTGGAAGGAGAACCACTTCTATTGTATCTGTCCATGGTAGAATATTCTATGGGCCCTTTGCTAGCGCAGAAAGAAATGGAAAAGGGGGCAGAGCACACCATATATTACCTCAACAAGAAGTTTCTAGAATATGAGACCTGGTAAACATCTTTAGAAAGAAATTTGCTGCGTTGATTTGGACAACTAAAAGGTTACAACACTATATGGTTTTCTATCAAGTGCATTTGATCTCAAAGATGGATCCCATCAAATATCTCTTCGAGAAATTGGCCTTAACAGGAAGGATGGCTCATTGGTTACTTTTTCTATCAGAGTTTGACATCACCTATGTTACTCAAAAATCTATCAAGGGCCAAGTCATAGCTGATCATTTGGCTGCTCATCCCACTAAAGATGGAAGATCCTTTGATGATGCCTTTCCCGATGAAGGAATCGCAGCGGTAGAGGAAGAAGATATAGTTAATGAATAGCAGTTATTCTTTGATGGAGCAGCCAATCAGAAGGGATGTGGCACGGAAATATTGCTTGTCACTCTTGACGGCCTTTATTTGCCTTCATCATTTTGCCTCGACTTCCCCTGTACCAACAATATTGTAGAATATAAAGCTTATGCTTTGGGGCTCGAAACTGATTTAACCATTGGGGTGAAAAGGATCAAGGTTTACGGTGATTCATCCATTGTCATCTGTCAGACAAAGGGAAAGTGAAAAACTAGAGATGAGAAGCTGAAACCATATCAAGAACATCTGAAAGAGGTGATTGAACACTTTGAGAAGATTTCATTTGAATACTTCCAGAGGGATAATAACAGGTTTGCTGATGCCCTTGTAACCTTGGATTTTATGGTAGAGTGCAACCCTATGGCTAGAGTCCGACCATTCTTGGTAGAACAAAGAAACAGGCCCATTTATCAGAATTCAGTGAACTCTCTCATTGTGGTGGTCGGTCTTGGTTCGCTCACATAGTGGATTTCATTAGGGAAAGGAAATATCCAGTTGAAGCAACTGATAGAGAGAAGAAGTTTCTGAGAAGATATACTACCCAGTTTATTCTCCGAGAGGATCTATTATACAAACGGTCATATGATGGAATACAATTATTGTGTGTAGATGAAGAACAAGCTATAACGATCATGGAAGAAATTCATTAAGGCCTTTGTGGACCCCACATGAATGCTAAGATGTTATCTAAGAAGATCCTCATGCTAGGATATTACTGGAGCACAATGGAAGCGGATTGCGTGGACTTCGTCAAAAAATGCCACATGTCAGATATTTGCTAATATCATACATATCCCGCCAACAGAGTTGCATTCACTCAGTTCACTTAGGCCATTCTCCACATAGGGCATTGATATCATTGGAAAGGTCAACCCTAAAGCATCTAATGACCATAAATTCATCTTAGTAGCCATTGATTATTTCACCAAATGGATAAAAGCTCAGTCCTATACAGTCTTCACATCTGCTAAGGTGGCTAAGTTCATCCAGGAAAACATCATTTCCTGATATGGAGTACCTCAAGAATTGATATCAGATCAGGGATCCCATTTCTGGGGTAAGACTGATAAAATCTACACAAAATTTGGTATCAGAAGGCATCGCTTTACCACTTACAGGCGACAGATCAATGGGGTAGCAGAAGTAGCTAACAAGAATATCAAGATCATTCTGCAAAAAATAACGGAAACACACAAGGATTGGGTTGATAAGTTACCCCTTACCTTATGGGCATACCAGACTTCCGTATGATCTTTGACAGGGGCAACTCCTTTACCTTTGGTGTATAGAGTTGAGGCAGTTCTACTCATGGAAATCCTTGTACCATCTCTAAGGGTGCTTCTTGATAGTCAGCTACCTAAAGAAGAGTGGGTAAAGGCCAGACATTTTCTTTATGAAAGGCACATAAAGGCCATGGGTAATCTAAAAAAGTATCAATTGAGGATGGCCAGGGCCTTTAACAAAAAATGTGAGGCCCTGCCACATAGAGGTGGGTAAACTTTATCTTCGAGCCTAACTGGAGCGGTCCATTCACTGTTAAAGAAATTCTGCGAGGAAAATCTGTGAAACTCGTAGACCACAACAATGAAGAAATACTCGGACTAGTTAACATGGATCAACTCAAGAAATATTTTGTCTAAAAGGGTGAATGACCTAAACTACATCAGACCTGATTCCTTTTAAGGGATACGTATGCAACTTGACATGTGCAAGTGCAATCTCAACCATCTAAAGGCAATAAATCGGTTCCTTGATTAATAGTCAAAGTACCTTAAAAGATCATCATAGTTTGCGTCCCCCAAGAATTGCCATTTGGTATGAAAGGCCATTAGGTATCTATCATCCACCCATTGGTCTGTCACTTCTTACCCAGGATTTTATCCCCCAAGAATTGCCATTTGGCATGAAAGGCCATTAGGTATCTGTCATTCACCTATGGTCCATCCATTCTTATCCAAGACTCTATCCCCTAAAAGAAAATTACCACCTGGAACCAGTTCATCAAGGCAAGCTTATTCTCCACCCTTGATCAGTCAAAAAAAAAATAAAGAAAAGCTTGATGCAACAACGTTAAAGGTTTGTTTGAATAATTAGCTAATGAGTAATGCTTCAATAAATCATCATATCTCTCTGTTTGTATTGGTTCCAGGAAAATTCATGGGCTCGTTGGATAAGACGTTGAGGAAATGGACCTTAGACATAAATGTGAGGGCATTAGGATAGCTAGAATCCATGAATGCATCATTTCTTGGCCAAGTTGGATGTTTGAAGCTACATCACCAATTACTCCGGCAGATGCCTCAACACTGGGATGCTGACCTACATGTATTTCGGTTTGGATTAGCAGAGATTTGCCCAACTCTTGAAGAATTTTGGGTTTGTATGCTATCTCCACCCAAAGGCAGTTTGTCCCAACCCTCTTTGAAGAAAGATTACTTGGAGGAAATTCAAGATTTCTTCGGATGGAAAGGAGAAGAAGTAAAGCAGTTTTCCAGGAATGGGAAAATCGACATTCTGAAGGTGGCTCAGATCTTCATCCAATATCTACCAATGGGAGGAATCCATCAATGGAATTCCCTGGATGCTTATTTACTTTGCATAATAGCTCGTTATATTCTCCATACTCCCGAGTATGGTGCACCATCTATTGTGATTGAGGTAGTAAAACAGTTGAAGAAGGGAGGTGACATCGTCCCAACAGTTCTTGCAGAAATGTTCAAGGGATTTGATGACATGAGCTATGGCCATTAATTTGGACTAGATCATTATCATGGAGGTCCTACTATTTTTTAGATTTGACTCCTTGAGAAACTGAAGCTGACCATACCATTAAGGGGAAGCCCACTCAAATTTTTTTGTTACTGGGATTAGAGAGAAGTTCTGGAATTCGACGTTATCACCAATTGGAAGAAGTACTTGTAGGAAAGGACTATGCAGGATATCACATGGAGGTGGCTAGGGAAGCCACAAGAATTTTTTTTGATAAAGACCCTTGACCACAACTATGTCAGACTAATGGGATTGACACAAACGTCCTTTTATTTGCCTATGTACATCAGCCGATAATACGGGCTCGAGGACACGAACCCAGAAGAGTTAGTGAACTTTCACCCACCTCAAGAATTGTCTCCCCACCTTGTTATTCACCTATCCCATCTGTGGTAGGAAAGTGGTCCCCCTTTTCATGTAATTCACTTGGTAATGGAATGAGAAAGTATGTCGATTTTCGTGTTATCCCGATTATTCTAATTATGACTTGAGTTATCGAATTGATTGTGACTAAGCATTGCGAATAAACAAAAAAAAAAAAAAAAAGGAAGAAAGATTTTTTTTGTGCCAAAAGTAAGTTTTCATAGAGATGCTGAAATAAAAAAATGAATAAACAAGGGGAGGGAAAGAGAAAAAAGAAAGAAAATATCTATGTGTTTGTGTTTGTAGGAAATACAGGAACAAATCCCTATGGGTCAAAAGCCATCATTTGAACCATACTTTGAACCATCCTCATAAAGCACGGGGAGTCCACAGATGCTACTCCAATCTGCTCCAGCCTCTGGCTCAGGTCCTTAATCAGTGCACCCTATCAGGAAATCTCCCAATCATTGGTAACTATCACCTCACACAGGCCATAGTGCATCCTCCTAATCTTAGCATACACCTCTGGGGACATCTGAGAAAGAGCATATCAGCCAAAGGAAGTCAAAAGTTAATTGGAAAATGATCAGATACTCACATTATCATAAGGAATAGGCAGCCTAAGGGAAGCGTCTACATCTGTGTTCGGCTCCAGAAGATGAGGGAGACTGGGGTTGGCCGTGTTGGGATAGGTCCATGCAGGGAACCACGAAAAGGGACATTAGCAACTCTGAGAGACCCACCAACACTGGTAGAGGGAAGCATGTTGCCTGGATTCTCCCCCAGGTCAACTTTCCACCATCGGGTACTAATCTCCTCTAGGCAGATGCATGTTTGGCCGGCTTTAATGGTGATACCAATCAGATCTGTGAACTCCCTGGCAGTCGAGAATCTTATGGGTAGGGTCATGGTTCTACCCCCAAACGGAATGCCCATCAAGGCATAGAAGCACATAGGCCTAATGGTGATCTCGCCAACAGGAAGGTGGAAGGTGGAAAGTGTGAGTACTCAGCCACCACCACTTCATCAGGGCCCCCACTAATGCCGGATTAAACTTTCGAGTCTCTACAAGGGCCAGCTGGCATAGATAGGTATCATCAACCATCTCCTTCACCCTCTAAGGGAGCATCCTATGCCAAGACTGAACCATGTTTGGGTGGCTATAAGAGGCCAAGGTAGGCGGTTCCTTCCCCTCATGATAATGGAAATAATAAATAAATAATAAAATAAAAGAAGCAGCAAAAAGCAAAAACAATACAAAACAAGAATAAAAGATGATCAAAATAAGGAATGAAATGTAAAGACTTACCCAGGAACCCCATATAGAGTTGTAGATGTGATTTTAGCTATTGTGAAGGGTTTGCCATTAATAGCAATTGGCCCAACCCTCATCCCTATGGGAAGGACTGTTGCAACTCTCGAACTGGACGTCTCCCAGAGTCTTCCTCTTCCTCCTTTCAGACATATTTTTAGAAATTATAAAAAGCCCTGAAAACTTTTAAAAATTATAAGAAGCCCCAAAAAATTTCCCAATTTGCACAAAAGCCCATGAGAATGTCAAATTCTCCAAGTAAATCCTCCCTCAAGAACAAGATAAATATCTTCAAGAACTCCAACGGTAAAATAAAGAACATCAAGAACAAGAGGAAAAACTTCAAGAAAAACTAGAGGGTTCTAAGAGCTCACTTCACTCAGAAAAGTTTGAAGAATGAACAGGGGAGGGGACCCCTTTTATAAAAAAAAAATAAAAAAAAAATAAAAAAAAATTTTAAGAGTCCAAATCAACATCAAGAATCAAATTCTAAACTAAAAATCAAGAATCAAGGAAAAATCAAGAGAAGACATAATTGACCCGGCCCCAGGCGGCCTGATCTCATTGACACCCCAAGTGGCCTAATTGCATTTACTCGG
This sequence comes from Macadamia integrifolia, assembly GCF_013358625.1. Lineage (NCBI taxonomy): Eukaryota > Viridiplantae > Streptophyta > Magnoliopsida > Proteales > Proteaceae > Macadamia > Macadamia integrifolia. The sequence goes on along the minus strand of NC_056562.1, from coordinate 37,905,935 downwards.
CCCCAAACAGCCCATTCTCATCGATTGGCCTCAAGTGGCCTAATTGCACACTTTTATCCAGCCCGAGGTTGCCCAATATTGTTAACCCAGCCCCAAGAGGCCCTTTCTCTTTGAGTCGGATCCAAGTGGCCCAATCTCATAGATCAAATCCTTGAACTGGCACATGTGAAGCCCTGCTAAGGAAAATCCAAGCATCAAACATTTTTTACTGGTTGCAAGATTGGAAGAGCAGTGAATTCCTTACTTGTAACCATCGGGTATAGATATTCGAGATTGGCTCGAAAGACCTAGCCTGGAGACCATATTTCCCTGAACTGGCACATGCAAAGCCCAGCTAAGGAAGAATCAGGATCAAAATACTAACTTTTTTTTGTAGGATTGGAAGAGCAGTGAATTCCTTTCCCCCAATTGGCAGCCCAGGTAAGTCCTAAAACTTTAGAGATATTATCTGTTGTATTTTTTCAACTCCATCATAACTGAGCAAGATGGCGGCAGTATATGCTCCGGGTGACAAAATGTGGTCATTCTTTTCTTTGCCCTTCGGCCATTGGCACAGGCCTTCACCAAAGAGGAGCATTCTGTAAAAACCTAATTTTGTCACCCTCCTCTGGTTATGATGAAATATGGATCTTGGACGTGACTTCCAACTTCCAATCAATAGAGATGCTGATGAAAACATTCCCCTAACCAAAACCATGGAAATCCCTATACGGGAGAGAGGAAGGTCTAATTTTGACTTTTCATATATGAAGGAATCTAGTCAATATAACCATATAGATAAATAGTGCTCAGAAACATGATTCTAAAGATATATGATACGTTAAAATTGGGCTAACGGATCCCTGGTAATCATCCCCGAAAAATCATGCCTTCCTGCACATATGTCGCGCACATGGATAGTCCCGCTGGAAACTTGGAAAAATCCCTCACCTAACCCAAACACTATAAAATTCATCCCCTACATACCCAAATAACCCCGGAACACTCCCAGGTCTGAAACCCTAGGAATCCTAGTGCGAGAGGGAAGAGGTCCAATTTTAGCTTTTTATATATGAAGGAATCTAGTCAAGATGACCATACAAATGGATAGTGCTTGGAAATACGATTTCGACGATATATGGTACGCCAAAATCAGACAGACGGATCTCTCGTAACCTTCCTTGGAAAATCACATTTTTTCTGCATGCATGCCGCACACTCGTGCTGCACACTGTGTGCGGCCCCACTGCACAGTTTGCGTGCCCCCACCTCACACTGTGTAGGCCCCTGCGGCACGCCGTGCACACTGTGCCCGCACACCATGCACATGCCCCACACACCGTGCATATTGCCCACACACTCACGCGTGCATACACCGACTGCGCACATTGCCTGGACACCCATGCATTCATGCATCCATGACATCACCCTCACCCCTTGCCTAAACTTTTTCTCTCCTCTCGCTTTTTTGAAAACTACCTTTTCTGACTAAACCTTCTCTCTCCTCCTGTTTTTTTGAAAACTGTCTTCTCTGACTAAACTTTCTCTCTCCTCCCACTTTTTTAAAAATTACTTTTTTTGGTTAAACTTTTTCTCTCCCCCCGCTTTTATGAAAATTACCTTTTTTAGCTGAACCTTCTCTCTCCTCCCGCTTTTTCAAAACTGCATTTTTTGGCTAAAATTTCTCTCTCCTCCCATTTTTTCTAAAAATCCTCTTTTTCCCACTGGACAAAAGCCCTCCCCACCCATATTTGCCTTCAATCCCCCCTTTACCCATTGGACAAAAATCCTATCTCTTCACCTTAGGCAAGAGCCCCCTTTTTGTCCACTGGATAAAGGGATTCCCCTCTCCTATTTGGTTGAAAAAAAACTTTACATAACCCCCTCCCTTAGAAAAAAATAGACCAACAGAATCCTCTTTCAGAGTGAAATTTTCCTCCCCTCCCCCCTCTTGATTTTCTTTTGATCTTCGGAGCGATCTTCGTCAAGATCTGAAAACTAATTCAGATCTTCGAAGTGTTCTTTGGGATCTTAAAGATCTTCAATCCAAATTCTTAGTTAGATCTAGTTTTTAGCCAAAAATAGTATGTTCTTGAGCCACTTCCCTTGAGTGTTCTTGTGTGTTCTTAAGCGTTCTTGAGAGTTCTTGAGATAGAAACCCCGCTCTTTGAGGTTATTCGGATCTACGAAGAGATCTTTGTTAAGATTTGAAACACTGTTCAAATCTTCAAAGTGTTCTTTGGGACTTTGGAGTTCTTTAATCCGTTTTTAGGTTGGCCCATTTCTTTTCAGAAATAGCCTTTCCTAGCCAAACCCCTGTCCAAGTGTCCCTGGAATGTTTCTAGAAATAGCCATTCCTAGTGGGAGCGCTGCCAAAGTGCCACCTTAGCCTAGCCTTCCCTTAGCCTATCCCCAGCGGAAGCTCTGTCGGAGTGCCACCTCATCTAAGCTTGAAAATAGCCTTCCCTAGCTGAAACTCTGTCTAAATCCAAATCCGAAAGCGACTGTTTCTGACTTAAACTTTGTCTAGATACCATCACAATTAGCATCTCTCAAGAAAGGACATTTGAAGTCAAGACCATCTTCCCCTGAGCCAAGAGAACATAAAAGATAGTCCGAGCTGGTACCTATCAGTGGCCCACCTCTATTGACCCGAAATAGGGGTTATATTCAAGTATAATCTCTCTCCTCATTTAAGCATAATGTAGATATCTAATAAGCCTTGTTTTAGTGTATATAATAGTTTGAATTCAATTAATGTATATATGTGTGATAACTTAGCCATACATGTGGAATAGTAATAATTGTGGAAAATGTTCATTCTCAAGCATCTAGCAAAAAGACCGATTGAACCAAGTAGATTGAGTACTTAACACCTTTCCAACTCTGTAACCTGACACTTTACCCCAAATCTCTGGACCAGACCAAATTTTTGGCTCTTTTCTCAGGAATCGGGTCCACCCCTGGGTCCTAGGCCCATAACCCTAGGTGGCAACTCCAACCCCCTTTGTATGATCCCAATCCCTGAATTAGACCATCATCAAAACCCCAGTCTTAAATGGTGAATTTTACACTCTTGTGAAAGAGGCATCCACGTATCTCCAAGTGGTGATACGGTGATGCAGGGCCCACAAGCGAAGCACACACGACTTGAACCCCTCCCCCTCACATGAAGGTTAAGGGAGAGAGAGGAAAGAGGTTAGGGATGCATAGCCCATCCATCTTTGGCCCCCACCCTCACGCCCATTGGTTTAAAAAGATCACTTTTTAACCCTATTGGCTAAGGAAATTCCTCTTTCCTCCCCATTGGTCCAAAAAATCTATAAATACCCCCCTCCCTTTGGTTTTTCACACTTAAGCCTCCTAGGAGCATCCCTTGTAGAGAAGCTTTTCCCTCTCTCCTCCCCTCCCCCCTTGTGGTTCTTCAAATCTTCAGAGAGATCTTCATAAGATTTGAAGTGTTCTTCGTGCCTTCAAAGTTCTTCAGTCATCTGCTTTTTTGAGTGAGCATTTTGTGTAGGAGAAACTGTACCTTAGTCTCCCCCCCTTTGAGGTTCTTCAAGCCTTTGAAGTGATCTTTGTAAGATCTGAAGTGTTTTTCGGGCCTTTGAAGTGATCTTCATTAGATCCAAAGTGTTCTTCGGGCCTTCGAAGTTCCTTAATTATTTAAGTTTTGTCAAGCCCTCCCATAGCCTATTCCTAGTGGAAGCTCTACTGGAGTGCCACCTCAGCCTAGCCCTCCCATAGCCTATCCCCAACGAAAGCTCTGTCGGAGTGCCACCTCATCCTAACCCTCCCATAGTCTATTCCTAGCAGAAGCTCTGTTAAAGTGCCACCTCAGGTTAGCCCTCCTATAGCCTATCCCTAGTGAAAGCTCTATCGGAGTGCCACCTTAGTCAAAATCCAGAAGTAGCCCATCCCTAGTGGAAGCTCTGCCAAATTGACACCTTAGTCTAAGCCCGAAAGTAACCGTTCCTAACCGAAACTCGGTCCGAATATCACCACAGTCAGCATCTCTACAAAAAGAAAGTTGGAGGTCAAGCCCATCTTCCCCTGAGCTGGGAGAATTCACAAGAAAGTTCATGCCGACACTAATCGGGGTTCCAACCCTCTTGACCGAAAATAGGGGTCAAGCTCAGGTATAATTTCTCGCCCAAATTAGCAGAATGTAAACTTTATATTGACCTTGTTTCAGTGTACATAATCATTTAAATTCAGTCAATGTATATATGTGTGATAACTTAGCCATGCATCCAGAATAGGAATAATTATGGAAAATATTCGTTCTTAAGCATCTAGTAGGAAGATCGGTTGAACCGGGTAGATTTGGTGCCTAACACTTTTCTAATTCTACATCATGACACGTACCCTAAATCTCTAGACCAGACCAATTTTTGGGTCCTTTTCTTAGGAATCGGGCCCACCCCCAGGTCCTAGGCCCATAATCCTAGGTGACGACTCAAAACCCTTTTGTATGATCTCAATCCCCCATATTGGACCATCATCAAATCCCAGTCTCAATAACAACCTTTACACTCCTAAGAAATAGGCCTCCATGTATCTCTAAGCAGTGATATAATGGTGTAGGGCCCGCAGGTAAGCACACATGACACACCCCTCGCCAAGAAAGAGGAAGAGAGGAGAGAGGGTCAAATGCAAGTATTTTTCCTCCCAAGGGAAGAGAATCTCTAGACACTACCCTCACAGGATCGTCACAAAAGAAATGCTTAACTTGGGAAAGGAAACGATACCTATCATGGGTGGATCAATGATCGGGAGTCACACCTGAAATTAAGAAGTTGATAATATCAGCAAACCATAGTTCAGTGGACACTACAAGTAACTGTTCATTTAGAAAATTCTCATTGACTGGAGAATCGACAGTCAAGGAATTGGGAAGCCGGGATAAATGATTTGTAACTAGGTTTTCAATGCCTTTCTTATCCCTAATTTCCAAATCAAACTCTTCCAAAAGTAAAACCCACATAATGAGATGGGCTTTGGCATCCTTCTTCTAAACTAGGTATCTAAGAGTTGAATGATCAGTGTACACCACCACATGTGACCCAACTAAGTAAGACCAAAACTTTTCTATTACTAACACAACAGCTAAGAATTCCTTCTCAGTGGTTGTGTAGTTGAGTTATGCATCATTTAGGGTCCTAATAACATAGTAAATGATAGTGGGCATTTTATTAATCCTTTGACCCAAAACCGTTCCTATGGCAAAATCTGAAGCATCACATAAGTTCAAAAGGTTCAGTCCAAACAGGTGGTTGAACGATGGGTGCATTGATCAACTCCTTCTTAAGGTGCTTGAAGAATTCTAGGCACTCTTTAGAAAATTCAAAAGTTTGATCTTTGGCAAGTAGTGCAGTGAGAGGGTGGGCTAACTAACTAAAGTCCTTTATGAACCTTTTGTAGAAGCTAGCATGCTTCATAAAAGATCAGACATCCTTAACAGATTGGGGAGGTGGTAAATTGTCAATTAAATCCACCTTGGTTCTATCTACCTTAATTCCCTCCTTGGATACTACATGACCTAAAACAATACCAGATTTAACCATAAAATGGCATTTCTCCTAATTCAAAACCAAATCCTTAGATATGTACCTTTTCAAAATTAGGGAAAGATGATGAAGACACTTAGAATAGGAATTCCCATGAATTGAAAAGTCATCCATAAATACTTCTAAGAATTTTTTGACCATGTCAGAAAAGATGCTCATCATGCATCGTTGGAACGTAGCAGGGGTATTGCAAAGCCCAAAGGATATACGCCTGTAAGTAAATGTTCCATATGGGCATGTAAAAGTGGTCTTATGTTGGTCATCTAAAGCAATTAGGATTTGGTTATTGTCAGAATATCCATAAAGAAAATAGTAGTATTTATGTCTAGCTAACCTCTCTAACATTTGGTCAATGAATGGAAAAGAGAAGTGATCCTTCCAGGCTACTGCATTAAGTTTTCTATAGCCTATACACACTCTCCACCCTAATTGGACACAAGTTGGAATTAGTTCATTGTTGGCATTAGGAACTACAGTAACACCAGATTTCTTAGGCACTACATGAACTGGGCTAACCCATAGGCTATCAGAAATAGGATAAATTATTCTATGATCCAAGCACTTTAGGATCTCTTTCTTAATGGCTTCCATCATCATAGGGTTAGCTGTTCTTTGAGGTTCCGTGGATGATTTGGAGTCCTCCATAAGATGTATATGTTGTTGCATAATAGAAGGACTTATACCCCTGATATCAGCCATGGTCCATCCTAGGGCTTCCTTAATGTCTTTTAACACTTTTGAGTAATTCCTCTTCCTGGCTAGAAGTCAAATTTGAAGAAATTATTACAAGAAGAGTCTGGTCAGACCCTACCTCAATCAGAAGGTAACTCGTAAAGATCTAGCTTAGGGGGCTCAACTATAGAAGGTTTGGGAATAGAATTGGAAAGGGGTCCTAAGAGCTCCATAGGTGTGTGAAGACTCAAGACTTTAGAGAAGAAATTTTCATTATCATCATCCAATTCATCCATACACTCTAAATCAAAATCAATATCAAAGTTGGTAATCAAATCATCAGAAAAATCCAGAAAATCCTCAAGCATATTGATCTCTTCTTCCATATGTTGTCACTTGCCTATCTTAAATATGTTAAAATCAATAGTTTGGTTGCCGAAATATAACCTTAGGAAATCATTCTGACAATTGATTAATGCATTACTGATAGCTAGGAATGCTCTTCCTAGAATTATTGGGATCTCATCCTTAGTTGCGAAGGGCTTGGTATCTAACATAATGAAATCAATGAAAAAAATAAATTTTCCCACCTTAAGTAGGACATCTTCAACCATCCCTTTAGGAATCTTAACAAACCTATCTGCCAACTGAAGAGTAGTTTTAATGGCTTTCAATTCTTCCAATCCTAGTTGCTTATACACATGGTAAGCCAAACAATTCACACTTGCGCCAAGGTCAAGTAAAGTATGCTCAATGTAGGTGTTGCCTATGACACAAGCTATGGTAGGGTTCCCTGGATCCTTATACTTGGTGCCTATAGGCTGAGTAACTATGGAGCTAATGTTATTTGCCAAGAATGTCTTTTTGGGCATACTAGTGATACGTTTGTGAGTACACAAATATTTCAGGACCTTTACATAGGCGGGGATTTGGGATATGGCATCCAAAATAGGGATATTCACTTCTACCTTTTTGAGGACTTTTAAAATTTTATTCATGGAAGCTGTCTTCTTTTTGTTTACTAAGCGATTGGGAAAGGGGACAAGAGGAACGTAAGGATTATTAGGGATTTGCCCTTTTTCAGAAGAATCATTTTTGGTTTCCTCAACTAAAACATATTTAGTTTAAAAAGAATCTTTACGTTTATTAAACTAACCTAGAACAAGAGGCACACCTGTGTCCTCAACAGAAGGAGAGTTAATAGGAGTAATAAATGGGGAAGATTTAGGAGTACTCTATTGGTACTCTCGGCTACTCCTAAGGGCATAAACAACATTACATTGGTTGGAGGGCCCCTGTTGAGTCTGACCTTATACCACATTCAGTGATGCATTAGTGGGTGCTTGTGGACTAACAAGCTAATGATGCTTAGGGTTAGGCTTTGGTTGACTAGGCAACGTTCCTTTCTCCCTCTCACGCAAAATTAAGATAACTTGGGAGAGTTCTCTAATAAGATTTTGATGGCTTGTCATGAGGAGGGCCATTTTATTTTCCAAATCACATACTCTACTTGCCTCTCCAGTGTTAGTGAACCCAGGGAGTTGCTAATAAGGTGATAGGAGAGGGGGCTTAGGGAAACTAGCCTGAGATCCTACATTTGGCCTAGTGAAAGTATTTGGGGCAAAAGATTATTTTGAAAATGGAGGTCTTTGAGGTCCAGGTTGACATTGACTATGAAAATTGGAAGAGCCTGCTTGGTTGCTTTGGTTCTAGGAGAAATTTGGGTGATTTCTCCACCCTAGATTATAAGTATTGCTAAATAGATTATTCTAATATAAGGCATTCACACTTTCATTGGAAGTGCCCCTAGAGGTGTTGGGGCATTCTTCTATAACATGTCCAGGGGACTGGCATCAAACACACATCTTAACCAAATTGATTGATGATGGCTCTTATGAACAATAGCCTTAATCCTTTTGATTAGGCTATCCAGGTGGGCTTCCTTCGCTACTAACCCATCCACAAAATATCCTTTCCCTCCTATAGTACTTTCACTCTCTTGGGTTGATTCCCACTCATGGATTTTGTTAGCTAAGTCAAGTAAGAATTCTCATGCCTTTCGTTCATTTGTAAAGGCTATGAATCCCCCCGGGCACATAGACTTTATCATTTGTTTAGTTGGGTAATCAATACCCTCATAAATTATTTGATAAAAATATCATAAGTCTAAGCCATGGTGAGGGCATTCTTAGAGTAGATCCTTGAATATGTCTCCATAAGTTTGGAAAATGACTCACTAGGCTTTTGCCTAAACTGAAGGATATCACTTCTACGCTTATTGGTCTTGTGAGTTGGGAAAAACATCCTAAGGAAGACAACTGTGAACTGTTCCCATGAGGTTATAGAATTTTTGGGTAACCCATACAACCACTTCTTAGCTTGGCCTTTCAATGCAAAAGTGATGAACTTAAGCTTAACAACATCATCAAAAAGCTGTTGGATCTTAATTAGAACACATACCTCTTCAAATTTTCTTAGAAATAGGTATGCATCCTTAGAGGTTATCCCATTGAAGTGGGGCAACATAGTGATGTATTAAGATTTGAGCTCAAAATATTACCCTGGGCTTGTGTTAGAACTATGCAGGAAGGTTGGACTACTCTAGCAGGGTAGAACCTATCTCATACCCCCAACTTGGGGCAACACAAAACGTAAAAATGGGAAAATTGCCCAAATTTCTTAAAATCCACCTTCCCACTTGTCAAGACAACAAATTGGGAGAGGAGTTTAGTATAGGAGACTTATCCTAGCAAGATTGATGGATCAATTTCAATCTTTGAACCCTCCTTTATGAAATTCCAACTTAAAATCTCCAAATTGGATAACTAAACCCTAGAAATGGTGGGTTTCGCCCAAGTCCTCTACACCCCACCATTTAAACCCAAAATTGGGTTGGAAAAAATAAATTTAAAAATGGGTATAGTGGATTGGGATGACAACATAAACCATTGGTGGTCACCACACAAACACTCAACCAAAAATTCCCTGATTTAGCTTAGTCACGACTTGAACTTTAGGACAATTTTGGGTGCATTGTGTAAAACTATCTTAACTAATCCATTAATTATACTTAAACTAAGCTAATTGAGGTAGGTGAACTTCCCCACATATAAATTAGCCATTTTTTCATAAAAGCCCCAATTTGAGAATGATTTCAAAAAAACAAAAAAGAGAAAATAGGGAATGAAGCTAGAACATGTGCCTAGGGTCTCATTTCCTTATGGTTGATTTATTCTCTTGAAAATCTTATGTATCTAGGAGTAGAACCAAGAACTAACAGGACATCACGGCATGAGGCCATCGCTTAGGACTTGAGGTGAAGGGATTTGTATGATTTTCTATAGAATGTTTATGTCATGATGCATATGTGGATGAGCATATCAATTGCATATATATTCTTGTCTCTTGTGCAAAATGTTGATGTGGCATGATGATATGAGTTGTGGTTGTGCATGTGTGTGTGTGTGTGTGTGTGTGTGTGTGTGTGTGTGTGTGATTAGGGTGCAAGGTGACCAAAGGGGTTCTCCGGACCAACACTGCATACCCATAGTGTGTGAGCATGGGGTACAGGTGACCGAAGGGGTTCTCCAGACTTGCACTGTACTCCCACAGGGTGTGTGAGTTTGTTTGTGATGTAACTCAATCATGTTAGATTGCATTGGGCTAGGAAAAACAACCCGGGTGCTACAACCCTTGTCAGTATGGGGTGAGGTACTGGCTATCCCACAATACAGTGACCAAAGGGATTCTTCAGATTGGGACCGTGATTGTCCTACAGCTCGGATGACCCAAAGGGGTTCTTCAGACCGTGACCGTGACTGTAGGGTGGGATTATTCATTAGGGGTTTATGGGTAGCCCAGTTCTTCAGATCAAAACCTGTAAGCTCCTGACTCGTAACTAGCGTATATCATTGGAAGACCGAAGGGGTTCTTCAGACTGGTGAACTAGGGATATCCCCTATGTTATAGTAGCACTAATACCCATTCTAGACTTAGAATCTTTTGCTCAGAATTGTTTGCTAATAATCGGATCATGTCATTGCATCCATTTAATTGCATTCATCTTGTTGTGACTGAGCATTGATATCTATATTTATTGCATTTCTTGGATTGTTATGATTGTTTGGGTGTGTGTACCCCTCACTGGGCTTCGTGGAAGCTCACCCTCGTTGTTGCCCCCTTTTTAGTTGTTGATTCAGGGAACCACCCGAAGTATGTGGTTGAGGAGCTGACTCTCTACGGAGGTGACCTCTGGGATGATGAGTTAGCTAAGCACGAGGACGGTTGCGTATTTGATGACTATGCATTCAGAGTGCACCAAGGATGAGAGTATTATCTTCCTTTTGATCCTCTTGTTTCACATATCAGATGTAACCCCTAGTGGCATAACCATAATTATGACTTCCACTATGAATTTTTTTTTGGTAAATATGATAAATATCATTAGACATCACCAGTTGTGTATATCTTGATTATTATCATATATTTGATTGTAGATACATCCCATAACTTTATGAACTTAAAGTATTGAATCGTGGATCCTAGATGGATTGTGGGCACGTGTGTGTGTCCATGTCACCAGTCTTTAGGTGAGTGGAGGTAGGATGTGACAATGAGTGGTATCAGAGTGCGATACTCTGATTTAAGTTATGAACTTATGAAGTGTTAGGAATACAGGTGATTAGGCTATGAATAAAAACTTAAAGATAAATACATTACTCATAATTCACACATAAGTGACAAGTTGAGTATAGAAGCTGATAACATTGATAATATCATTAATAATAATAGAAGTATTACATCTTAGGGAAAGGGAAAATTAGAAGAAACAAGGAAGAAAAGAAGATGGAGCACCAAGGAGTGAAAGATTCAAGTGAAGAAGAAGACTTATAGGATATGTGGGCCTTTTCAATGAAATTTGTATAGTCTATATATATATACGTGCACATACCTCATGCATTTGCATTGCATTATACTAGTATGACCATATGACATACATTGACCATGTATCAAATGTCTCTAAGTGGTTAGGAACCTATTACTTAAATTATGTTCTAATGAAAATCTGTGAAAACCACATTGACCTGGCTCAAGGGCATTTTGGGTAACCTAAAAGTTGGTATCAAGAGACAGACCCTTCATGAAAGTTGTAAAAAATTAAGTCACGGTTCTAATGAAACTAGAATCAGTCAATCTAAGGTTGGACCAGAAAGATACGGCCGAAACACTAAAAACCGGTTAATATGATAGTAGCCTATCAAAATTATGGACAGAACTGCAGGGGGTTGACCCACTGAAAGTGGTGGTCGACCTGTACTGTATGAGGCCTTAGGGGGTCAACCCACTTAAAGTGGGGGTTGACCCACTTAAATTGGGGGTCGACCTGCACTGTTCGAGGCCTTAGGGGGTCGACCGCTACCTGCCTAGATGAGCTCCAACGGCTTTTGGGAGTCGACCGGTGGACCCAAAATATGCCTTTTGAGTGTAATTTCCTACCTAAAAAGACCACCTAACCTCACTTATTAATACCACAAATGCTCTTAATTAAATATCAATTAATTCTAAGCATTAGAGCACACTTTTAAGAGCATTCAAAGTGAAAAGGCATTCTCCACCACTTGAGCTCTCAGTCATCATTCCATCACAAGTGAAGCTCAAGTATTTATCAAAAGTCTTCCCCACTTCCATTGGTCAATTCAACGCTTAATGAAGATTTATAAAGGTGCATTCATTTTTTTATTATTGCATATCTCATTTGCACCACATTGGAGGTAAAATTTACCGAATGAGTTGATTTTTATCCATGCGTGTATGGCCAAATTTAATTTCTATGTATGTATGAATTGGGTTTATCTAGTGCAAAAAAATTGGATGAGAGTTAACTATATTTTCTTAAATAGGAAACTCCTATGGCACCATGGAAAGTCCATACACAAGTAGGGCGACCACCCAAAAGGCGACACCATACCACTAGATCTGTGGCTGACTTATTATCACCTCCCAAGCCAGTTTGGGAAGCAGTTCCTGAAACCACTATATCAGGAGCCCCTCCTGCTCCACCCATATTGTCTACCCAAGATGTCACCTCAATCATGGGCAACATGTTACAAGGGTTGATGCAAGGGTTACAACAGAAATAGGTGGAATTTATGACGGGTCTAAACACATTGATCAATGCTGTGCTTTAGACTCGAGAGGGACATGCTACTTCACCACAGGCACAGCCATTACCAAATGTTGCCCCTATAGTTGTTCCCTAGGAATAACAATTCCCTACACCCATAGCACACCCCACAGCCCATCTGAAAGGCTATAATGTGCAGTCTGCTCCATAACCTGACATACCATTACCACAGAGGTAGATGACACCACAAAGCCAAGTCGTGTTGCCTATAGCTATGGACAATGTGAAGGTGATGGAGAAGTTTCAGAAGTTTAGGCCCTCTTACTTTAATGGGATTGCGTAGGACCCTTTGGCATCCATCATATGGGTAGAGGGAATAGAGAAGGCATTTGAGGTGTTGACCTTCATTGGAGAACAGAAGTTGATGTGTGCCAACTACCAACTCCAAAATGAAGCAAATGCATGGTGGAAATCCACTAAACCCATTTTAGTGGCCCTACAGCCCAACCTTACCTAGAAGCATTTTAAAGTGGTATTCTATAACAACTACTTTCCAGATAGTGTGAGAGAAAGGAAGGAAACTGAGTTCATGGACCTGAAACAGGGATCCAAGTCAATATTGGAGTATCAACAAGAGTTTGAGAAGTTATTTTGCTTTGCACCTGAACATTTGAAGGGAGATTATGCGAAGCCAAAAGGTTTGAGAAGGGGTTAAGACCCACCATTGGAGCTATGTTAGTGGTCAGCACCTCCATAGCTATGCCCAAGTGGTTCAAGCTTCCAAGTCTATTGAGGATAAGCAGTGGGAGAACTATCAAGCCTTACAGGAAAGAAGGACAACAACACCCAGCCGGTTTGGTAGGGAGTATATTCTAGTGCAACTTCTAGTCAGTTTAGAAGGCCAGAGATAGGGTAAGCTCTACCAACACCTAGGCCTGCTGCATCACAGTCACAGATGACTCTCTACAGGTGTCATGCTTGCCAACAGACGGGGCACTTTGCTAAAGATTACCCACAAAGTAGATCAGGTGACCTATATGTAGCACCAGCTAGACCAGTGCAACCATTATTAACAATTTGTCCAGCTTAGGCACCATAGAGAGCTTGACCATAAGGAAAAGTGAATGCATTGACTGCTAAGGATGCGGATGTATCACCTGGAGTTGTCACAGGTACTTTATTGATATCTGTTAAGTTTGTCTTAAATTCTTGATCCGTTATGAAGATTGAATCACTCTGACATATTGGTGGCGACCCGAATGGGAAGTTTTTTGAGATCTATGATGGAAGCAGAGGAGTTAGGCTATGGTTCTACCATATTGACCGTGACCCAATTGGTTGACCCATGACTTGGAGTATATAATGTACTATTGTCTTGTTGAGAAATTCATTGTAATGTGGGGGTTTTTTGAGCTAAGGTTTCACAGAGAGTTTTCTCACCATTGCTTGGGTGTAATCTCTTCTGTATAGTGAAACATCTTTTTCACCTGAGGATGTAGCACACCACATCAGTGTGTGAATCTCGTTAAATTTGTGTTGTGCGGATCTATTGTCTATTTATTTTCGTATTTTCTTGGTGTTTTCTCTAACAATATCAATTATTCTTGCATATGTTTTATTTGATTCTAGTGCATCACATTCATTTATATCTCTAACTTTTACTACTAAGATGAATATTAAGCCAAAGGTGTTGACATATAAGTTGGTTGTTAGCACACTTACTGGGATTAAAGTAGGATTGGTGGAGATATATGAGCCATGTCCCATTTATGTCTGTGGGCGGAAAATGATTGCTCACTTGATTAAATTAGAGATGCATGACTTTGATGTCATCTTAGGCATGGATTGGTTATCCGCCTACAAAGCATGTGTTTTATGTGCCGAGAAGAAAATTGTATTCAAACTTTGCGAAGGAGGGGAATTTGTTTACAAAGGAAGAAAGGTAAAGAAGTCCAAGAAGCTAGTGATATTCGCACTTGAAGTGACAAGGTTGTTGGAACAAGGGTGTGAGCCTTACTTGGCAACTATAGTGGATACAACTTGGGAGAGCAAACCTATAGAGGAAATAGAAGTAGTGAAGGAATTTCTAGATGTATTTCCCGAAGACTTACCTGGACTACCCTCGAACTAGGAGACTAAATTCACAATTTATTTGATTCTTGGGGCAGCACCTGTATCTAGAGCCACATATAGGATGGCATCCTCTGAATTGAAGGAGTTAAAAGAACAATTATAAGATTTATTGGAGAAAGGTTTCATTCGACCTAGTGTGACCCCATGGGGAGCACTGATTCTCTTTGTCAAGAAGGACGGGAGTATGAAAATGTGTATAGACTATCGGTAACTCAATAAGTTGACCATTAAAAACCAGTATCCATTATCCATAATTGATGATCTTTCTGACCAGTTGCAAGGTTTAACCACATTCTTCAAAATTGACCTCATATCTGGTTACCATCAACTCAAGATCAGAGAATGTGACATCAAGATGATAGCTTTCCGGATTCATTATGGACACTACGAGTTCCTAGTTGTACGATTTGGGTTAACCAATGCACCTATAGTGTTCATAGAGCTAATAAATAGAGTATTCCATGATATGTTAGACAACTTTGTCATTATGTTCATCAACGACATTTTGATATATTTGAAGAGCCAAGAGGAACATGGTGTCCACTTGAGATTGGCATTATAGAGGTTGAGAGAGAAGCAGTTTTATGCAAAATGTGAATTTTAGCTTACTCAAGTACATTTCTTAGGGCATGTTATCTTAGAGAAAGGCATTGAAGTTGATCCTAAAAAAGTAAAGGCACTGGTAGATTGGGAGGCACCCAAAAATGTTAGTGAGACCCGTAGCTTCCTGGGGTTAGCAGGATAATACAAAAGGTTCATAGAGAATTTCTCACACATTTCTGCTCCTATGACCCGACTAATATGGAAGGGTGTGAAAATCGACTGGTCCAAGGAATGCAAAGAAAGTTTCTAAGAATTGAAGTAGAAATTAGTAACAGCTTCAATACTCACTATTCCAAAAGGCAATACCAGTATGGTGGTATATAGTGATACATCTAAGTTGGGCCTAGGTTGTGTGTTGATGCAAAATTGAAAAGTCGTAGCATACGCATCTCGACAGTTGAAAGACTATGAAAAGAATTACCCCACTCATGACATAGAGCTAGTAGTGGTAATCCTTACTTTAAATATCTGACACACTACTTATATGGTGGAAAAGAGTGAGATCTACAATGATCATAAGAGTCTAAAATACTTTTTCACCTAGAAAGAGCTGAATATGAGACAGAGGAGATGGATGAAGCTGATGAAAGATTATGATTGTACCAGCCATTACCATCCTGGAAAGGCCAATGTTTTGGTTGATGCATTAAATAAGAAGTCCTAGACTATCCCTAGTAGCCTTGACTATGAATGAACAACTGATTGAAGAAGCTAGAAGAATGGACTTAGAACTAGTGATGAATAAGGTGATAGTAACTTTGGCTGCACTTATGATACAACCATCATTCATAGAGAAAATCCAAGC
This sequence comes from Macadamia integrifolia, assembly GCF_013358625.1. NCBI lineage: Eukaryota > Viridiplantae > Streptophyta > Magnoliopsida > Proteales > Proteaceae > Macadamia > Macadamia integrifolia. The sequence continues at coordinate 37,890,049 of NC_056562.1, read as the reverse complement.
TGCACAAGGATCAGATGAAGGACTTCAGAAGATAGTAAACGACATCATAGAAGGAAGACAAAAGGACTTGGACTTTAAGTTGACTGAAAATGGAGTCTTTAAGTTCAAGGATTGGCTTTGTGTACCAAAGGATGAAGAGATGAGAGAATTGATATTAAGAGAAGCTCACTGTTCATCCTATTAAATCCATCCAGGTAGTACAAAAATGTACAAGGACTTTAAGAAGTTCTATTGGTAGAGTGGAATGAAAGCCGATGTAGCCTCTCACGTAGCCAAGTCCTTGAATTGCCAACAAATCAAAGCTGAAAGACAAAGGCCACAGGGTTTGTTACGCCCTTACCCATACTAGAATGGAAGTGGGAAAACATAATCATGGACTTTGTCACAGGACTGTCATGTACTCAGAAGGGGAATGACATAATCTGGGTAGTTGTAGACTAGTTGACCAAAGTAGTCCACTTCATTTCTATGAAGATTACATATCCCATGGAGAAGTTGGCTCAGCTGTATGTTGACAATATTGTCCGACTACATGGAGTGCCAGCTAGTATTGTCTTTGACTATGATTCTAGATTCACCTCTAAGTTCTGGAAGTGTTTACAGAAGGTGATGGGGACACAATTAAACTTGAGCACAACCTTCCACCCACAGATAGACGGACAATCAGAGAGGACCATACAAAATTTAGAAGATATATTGAGGGCTTGTGTGTTGGACATGAGCTACAGTTTGAAGAGCACTTATCACTCATTGAGTTCTCCTACAATGATAGCTACCAGGCCACTATAGGTATGGCACCCTATGAAGCCCAGTATGGTAAGAAATGCAAAACACCCTTGTATTAGGATGAAGTTAGAGAAAGAAGGATCTTAGGCCCAGAACTAATCCAAGCCACTTGTGAGAAAGTGGATATAATCAGGGAAAGGATCAATTCAACTTAGTCAAGACTAAAAAGCTATGCTGATGACAGACATAAGCACTTAGAGTATAAGGTGGATGATAAAAATTTCTGAAAGTCTCACTGTAGACACCTAATTTTTTCACCCTCCTTTGGCTATGATGAAATATGGATCTTAGGCGAGACTTATGGCTTTCGACCGACAGAGATGCTGATGGAAACATTCCCCTACCTAAAACCCTAGAAATCCCCATGCGGGAGAGAGGAAGGTCTAATTATGACTTTTTATATATGAAGGAATCTGGTCAAGATGACCATAGAGATGAATAGTGCTCAAAAATATGATCTCGACGATATATCATACTCCAAAATCGGACCGACGGATCTCCAACAATCATCGCCAAAAATCACATCTTCCTACACATATGCCACGCACACAGACAGTCCCGTTGGAAACCTGAAAAAATCTCTCACCTGACCTAAACACCCTAAAATTCATCCCCTACCTACCCAGATAACCCTGAAACACTCCCAGGTCTAAAACCCTAGAAATCCTCGTGCGAGAGGGAAGGGGTCCAATTTTGGCATTTTATATATGAAGGAATCTAGTTAAGCAAGATGACCATACAGATGGATAGTGCTTGGAAATACAATTATGACGATATATGGTATGCCAAAATCGGACATACGGATCTTCGGTAATCATTCCTAGAAAATCACATTTTTTCCGCGTGCATGTCGTGGGCACCAGCTAGCCATCCCAGCCAGCCCAGCCAAGCCAAGCCCAGCCTGCCTGTATACCTGTGTGCGGGATTGTAGTATGTTGTGCATGGGGCAGGCCCTGTCGCACAGTGTGCAGGCCCCAACCGTACGTCGTACACACTGTGCCCACACACCGTGCACATTGTGCCTGCACACCATGCACACTGTGCCTGCTTCCTGTGCACATGGCCCGCACACCGTGCACATTGCCTGCACACCCATGCATTTGCGCACCTGTGACATCACTCGCACCCCTAGCAAAACTCTCTCTCCTCTCGTTTTTCTAAAAACTACCTTTTTTGGAAAAACCTTCACTCTTGTCCCGTTTTTTCAAAAACTACCTTTTCTGACAAGACCTTCTCTCTCCTCCCACTTTTTCAAAAATTTCCTTTTTCAGTATAACCTTCTCTCTCCTCCCATATTTTTAAAAACAACCTTCTTTTGGTAAAACCTTCTCTCTCCTCCTACTTTTTTGAAAACTGCCTTTTTTGGAAAAACCTTCTCTCTCCTCCCATTTTTTAAAAAATTACCTTTTTGGCAAAACCTTCTCTCACGTCCATCTTTTTCAAAAATTGAATTTTCTGGAAAAAATTTTTCTCTTTTCATGCTTTTTTGAAAATCACCTTTTTTTAAGCTAAAATTTCTCTCCTCCCATTTTTTCTGAAAACCCCTTTTACCCACTGGACAAAAGCCCTCCCCACCCATTTTTGCCTTCAACCCCCCCTTTTACCCAGTGGAAAAAAATCCTATCTTTTCACTTTCGGCAAGAGCCCCCCCTTCGTCCACTGGATAAAGTGATTCCCCCTCTTCTATTTGGCCAAAAAAACTATAAATACCCCCTCCCTTAGAAAAAACACACCAACAGACACCTAAATCCCCTTTTAGCGTGAAATTTTCATCCCCCTCTTGATTTTCTTCTATCTTCGTTAAGATCCAAAAACTCATTTGGATCTTTGAAGCGTTCTTTGGGATCTTGAAGATCTGTAATCCAATTTCTTAGTTAGAACCAGTTTTTAGCCAAAAATAGTATGTTCTTAAGCCACCTCCCTTGAGTGTTCTTGAGTGTTCTTGAGCTTTCTTGAGCATTCTTGAGATAGAAACCCCCCTTTTTTTAGGTTATTCAGGTCTACGAAGAGATCTTTGTTAAGATTTGAAACTCTATTCGGATCTTCAAAGTGTTTTTCAGGACTTGGAGTTCTTCAATCCATTTTTAGGTCAACCCTTTTCCTTTCAGAAATAGCCTTTCCTAGCCGAACCTTTGTCTGAGTGTCCCTGGAATATTTCCAAAAATAGCCATTTCTAGCGGAAGCTATATCGAATTGCCACCTCAGCCTAGCCTTCTCTTAGCCATTCCTAGCGGAAGCTCTGCCAAAGTGCCACCTAATCCCAAACCTAGAAATAGCCATTCCCAGCGGAAGCTCTACAGAAGTGTCACCTTATCCCAAGCCCAGAAATAGCCATTCCCAGTTGAAGCTCTATCGAAGTGCCACCTTAGCCTAGCCCTCCCATAGCCATTCCCAGTGGAAGCTCTGCTGAAGTGCCACCTCAGCCTAGGCGTCCCTTAGCCTATCGCCAGTAGAACCCCTGCTAGAGTGTCACCTCATCCCAAGCCCAAAAATAACCTTCCCTAGCTGAAGCTCTGTCCTAATCTAGATCCAAAAGAGACCATTCCTAATTGAAACTCTGTCCGGATACCATCACAATCAACCTCTCTCAAGAAAGGAAGTTAGAGGTCAAGACCATCTTTCCCGGAGTCGGAGAACATGAAAGACAGTCTGAGCCTATACCAATCAAGGGCCCACCCCTCTTGACTTGAAATAGGGGTTAAATTCAAGTATAATCTCTCTCCTTATTTAATCATAATATAGATATCTAATAAGCCTTGTTTTAGTGTAGATAATAGTTTGAATTTAATTAATGTATACATGTGTGATAACTTAGCCATACATGTGGAATAGTAATAATTATGGAAAATGTTCGTTCTCAAGCATCTAGCAAGAAGACTGGTTGAACTGGGCAGATTGGGTGCTTAACACCTTCCCAACTCTATAACCTGGTGCTTACCGTAAATCTTTGGACCAGACTAAATTTTGGGCCCTTTTCTCAGGAATCAGGCCCACCCCTGAGTCCGAAGCCCATAACCCTAGGTGGTGACTTCAAACCCTGTTTGCATGATCTCGATCCCCAAATTGGACCATCATCAATACCCCCATCTCAAATGATAAATGTTATACTCTTGTGAAATAGGCCTTTACATATCTCTAAGTGGTGATGCGGTGGTGTGGGGTTCATAAGCAAAGCACACATGACTCGAACCCCTCCCCCTCACCATGAAGGTGAAGGGAGAGAGAGGAGAGAGGATGGGATCCATCTCCGGCCACTACCCTTATAGTGGCGACTCCACCAGGGATAAATATCAAGCTTCCAATACTAGATGCTATCTTTAAATTCAAGAACATTTTTCACCACATTTGTTTGAAGACATGTTTGGCTAACCCCATGTTTATAATTATATTTGCTAACCGCATCATGCATCATGCTCGAAGTGAAATCATTTGGCTAGGGACTCCCTATCATGCCTACACCCTCGGGGAGGTCAGCGCATGTCATGGAGAGTACTCTGAGTGCAAATGATTCCTGCTTCCTGTACAAGAGTGGAAGGTATCGTCAAATGGTGAGGATGTTATATTTGTGCCAGCACCTTTGGAGAGGTCCGTGCACTTATAGCCTTCTGAGATCGAATGTGTCATCAAACAAAGAGGATGTTTATATTTGTGCCAGCACCCTCAGGGAGGTCCAAGCATTTTACGGCATTCTAAGATCAAATGATGGTTACCCTATATTACACTTTTACACACAATCACTCACGGTTCCAACACCCCATGGCCAATTTCTTAACCCCTTGATCTTATACATATGGGTGGATCAAAAGGATCACGTACCTTACGTATATAGATCCTATCAAGGAAGCCTTGTCGATCCTATCAAGAAGATAGGAGTGCCACAAGCTAACTGTAAAACTTGTTTGTGTTTTTGAAAAGGAATATTCCTACACTATATTCCCATCATAAAAAATTACTTTCCTAAAGTGGGTTTCAGATAAGGTGTCCCTCCTCCTTAAGGAAAAAGTCCAGATATGTGACTCAGAGGCAATCCCGCCAGAGCCACATCAAGTCCTGAGAAGTCCCAAGAAAATCAGGCGAAAGGACACCTAGTGGGAAAAAGAGTAAGGAAAGCATGACTTTATTACATGGAATGTCTTATGAGAATATTCTTAACAAGCCATTTGTATGAATCTCTCGCTTATGACATTGGGTGGACTAGGGGAATTGAACCTTATCCACCCCCTATCATTAAGCAGACTAACTTTGGATGGATCATTGGTTGATAATCTGATGAATGTGTGAACAAGGGATTGCGAATTCAAGAATCCTAAAATAAACCACTTTTGGTTCAGGCACAATTCCACACCTCAAGTATTCACCGAGGTCCCTTTGGATATGTTAGGGTAATCGGTTGACCCGCCTAAATCCAGAATCACCTCCGTCATCTCTTCGAGATTGTCTACTACTAGGTGATTACAGCCCAGTAAGCATGGATCCATGACATGGAAACACCCGAATAAGCCTGGGTCCATTCCATGGAGACCTTGCAAGAAAAAAATGGCTAAGTCAAAAGAGAGATAGCTCAGATATTGCATACACTTCAGAACCCTCCCAGAGCTGATCCCAGGAATGAGCCAGCACGGCAATAGGAGATGTAGACTAGAATGGAGCTATAGGTCATCGTGGGGATTCTTCCCAAGTCGACTCAGGGGAACTAGAGAATGTTCGCCAACTGGTTAGAGGGGAACTTCACCTACCCAGCTGAATGGTCAATGGGGGGCCTATTATAGGGTCCCTCCTCCTAGGGTACTGATCAAAGATGAAGAAGAGGAATTTGTAGCACACGTCCGCTTTAAGCCTCGGGAGATGGAGAAAGAAAGGAAGCTTAGAGAGCAGTTGGAGAAGTTGGAGAACATGATTCGAGCAAGAAAAGGCTCAGAAGGCCAAGTAGTGGATTCTAAGGAAATGAGTTTCTTCTTTAGAGCAAGAATTCCAAAAAAATTCAAGTGGTAGACTAATAGATTTGATGAGTCAGGAGACCCCAAGGCTCATCTCAAGGTCTTCCTCAGCATTTCCTAGTCGTGGAAACTTGTAGATAACCAGATGGGGCAAACCTTCATGTTAACCCTATCAGGACTAGCACTGAGGTGGCTCATACAGTTGGAGTCATCACAAACTCAAAATTTGGTGATAATGGTGAAGGCCTTCACAAAATAATACTCATACAATATTGAGGTGGATGTGAAACGTCGAGAGCTTGAGACGTTGAGGCAGCAGCCTAAAGACGGATTCACCGCCTTCTTGATGAGATTCATAAACAAGGCTGTCAAGATGGCAGATAGGCCTTCAGAAGCAGAGTAGGTAGAGATGTTAATAGAGAACTTTTCAAAGCCCTATTAGGATATTCTTTACTATCAACATTTGCAAACTTCTGATGCCTTAATAGCAACCGACACACAGTTAGAGAACAGAATTTTGAGAGATTCCTAGTATCAAGGATCCACCCAAGACGCAAGCAAGAATACCCAAATCGGATGGGGAAAGGGTTTGAAAACTAATATGGTGAGAGTAGTTCATCAGTTAGTCTTACTAGCCACCTCTCCATAACCCTTCATAATACAAGCAGATGCACCCGCCCAAAAGCCTCCTTGCCCAAGAAGGAAGTTTTTTGATATGGGAATGCTCGTAACAGCTGTATATGAGAAGTTAAAGAAGTAAGGATTACTAAGAACAGTGGCTCCAAGAGTGATCAGCAACCCTCCTCCAAATTAGTATAGGGATCATGAGTATTGTGCCTACCACACTCAGAAGGGGCACAATACTGAAAGATGTTTGGGTTTACAACATGTAATTCAGGACTTGGTAGACAATGGAAGCATTGAGGTTAAGATCAAGTAGCCTCCCAATGTCAATACCAACCCACTCCCTGATCATGTGAACAATCTGGATGAAGAAACTATGGAGAGTGACCCCCACTCAACTCATTGTACCTAGAGCTTGAAAGAATCATATGAAAGGCCGTTCTTATAGGAAAATCATGAGTCAAAGGGTTGGAGTCATAAGAACCCCCAGAAGAAGAGAATCATTAGAGGAAGAGTTAGAAGATCGGGTGCACCGCATTACCAGCCTCCGTCATATTACCGGCTTTGCCATATTATTAGGCCCCACCATATTATCAGCCTCCACCATATCATCAACCTTTCTCACACCATCAAAGTGGAGAAACCTCTTCATCCTATCACCCAATCTTCATATCTTACCTCTCACATTACATCATCTTCATACCATCCCACTTTATATCCCTCATCACCCTCATACCAATCCCATTCTCAAGGTTCAGTGTATAACCCAAAAGAAGGATGGACGGACAGGTACGATTGGAAGGATATGCTTACACTACCAGATTCCCCAAAGATGACTTCATCAACAGGGTCAGTGAATGCATTAGGGGAAGACCAGGAGAGTGATCCCACTTCTCTAATTTATCATGTTATAACTTCAGAAGACAATCCAGAGGTAATTGAAGAGATTACAGTTGATCTTCTCAGAGTAGTAACCATATTAGGCATAGGGCAGTAGATCAAAAAATACACTTCCTTAATCCATATAGGGAGTGACACAAAGGATGATGAGTCAAGACTAGTCCAACCTCGAGCTAGTAATGATAGGACCAACCCTATAGAAATCTTCTGGCGCGTACACTCTGAATACTACGAGCATTTGCATGTCGGAGAATTTGTTAGTCCTAAGGAATCTGATGAAGAATCAAGGGGGAGTGAAATCAACAAAGAAGAGGATGATGATGATGACGATGAGGACAAAAATAAAGATGAGAAGGATGGAAATGTCTCTGATTCTCGAGAGGATGATGGGTATCTAGACTGGGATGACTACCAAAGGCCTTGGTACAATGATTATGATGATGAGTTAGAATATTACTCACCAGAACATCCAACATGTTTCTCAGTCTACGCCATTGGCAATGATAACCTAATAGTTGATCCACCAAGTGGCATATACCCTTCCTTATGCATGGAGGGAGATGATTCTACATCAAATTCAGAGAATGAGGGGGAATCTGGAGAGTCAGCGCAAGTTTATATAGACGAATAGTACTCCACATTTGAGTTGGAAGAAAAATTGTGTGAAGTGTATTCCAACACATTGAGAATGCAAGAAAGGGTAGAAGAAATTGACAAAATGTTAGGGGAAGTAACCATCAGTGATCTTTACTACCGGGAGCAATTGGATGATCTGGAGGAAATAGGACCAGAAGACATAATCGTAGAGGTGATAGACATTGCATTCCAATAGCTTTCCAATGCAGTCAAGAAGCTACGAGCGAGGGTGGTGGATATTTGTGGAGGTCCTCGACTTCCCATCCCAAGCAAGGAAGGAGAATCAGAAGAAGATGATTCTATAGTGGGGATAATCACCCTAACCAATAGTGATGGTGAAGATAGTTATCCCACTAAGATTATTGTGAAAAAACCAATCGACGTGATGGAAACTAGAAGTGGGAAAGACTACAAGGGTAAGACTCTAGCAGTAGAGCAGCAAAGGGCTAGTGAGGCCGGAACTAGCAGAGTAAAGAAAGAGCCAGAGAACCCAGTCTTGGCTTAACTATAGAAATCCCAGGGGATTGTTGATTTATCCATTTGGGGATTGTTGATGGTGTCCCCTTCGCACCGTGAAGCAGTCTTGAGGTCTCTTGCTAATATGCAAGTGTTGATCGAGATAAATCCGATGCACCTCGCACATATAGTAGGAGCAACATATGTAATACAGTCCTTAATGTTCTCGGATTCCGAGCTTCCTAAGGAAACCCAAAACAATCGGGCTCTCCACATTACAATTGAATTCCTTGACAAAGTAGTTCCTCAGGTTCTTATTGACAATGGTTCCGCTTTGAATATGCTACCATTGAGATCAGCAAAGAGTATCGGTGTTAACTTGGAAGAAATGAGGCCAACCACCCAAACCATAAAGGTATACGATAATACTAAGCGGAAGATCCTTGGCATCATTATCCTTGCTATAAAGATTGGCCCGGTGAATTTTGATGTTGATTTCCATGTCAGTGATATACCGACAGCTTTTAACATGCTCTTGGGAAGGCCTTGGTTACATCTTACGAAGGCGGTGTCCTCTAGTCTCCATCAAAAAATGAAATTCATTTATGAGGGGAAGGTGGACTTAGTGGCCGGAGGTTCTGAAGTGGTTAACACTCTGGCCAACATTGAAAACGGGGAAGAACAAGTCCAGGAGGTGCAACTGATTGGTTTTGAAATAGACACCACTTGCGTGACCATTGCCATTGAAGCTCCAAAGGAGTAAATCTAGGATAACTATGAAGCCATCTAGAGTCTGCCAGTGAATTAGATGATAAAGAACATGCAGTATTTCCTAGCATGGGACTAGGAAAATATCACCAAGTAATTCCAAAGCAGCCTAGTTTAGCGGTGAACAAAGGAGAAAATGGTCTCGGGTACACTCCTCCAACTATCAAAGGGCAGAAAGTGCTGAGGATGACTGGGAATATCTCCATCACTTATTACCCTACTCTCAATGGAAACTTCGTGAAAGAAGGAGAGGATTTCCCCTTTTATGGAACTGTGGAGCCGTGGTTTGATGAAACCGCCATCAAGATTCAACCAGGACTTAAAATTTTTTTCCAAGACGAGTTCGATTGGGTAACTCATGAAGTGGAACAATAGAAAATGCTAGTCAAAGAAGGTTACCATGATAGTTGCATCACTGGGATAGCAAAAATTGCACTGATTGAGGTTGGGTCTTCCTTTGATGATCCTACAACATTGATGTAGTCAAAGGAGGCACTTAGTCCTCGAGTTCTCATGAAGAGAGAATGGGAGAAGAAGATAAGGCTCACCTAGAGTCTTCCGCTTCCCATTGATTTGAAAGGTTTAATTTGCTCTCTCCTATATGAGCCAAAAGCTCAAGAGTTGCATGAGCTCAAGCCCCATCCTTTCAGAGGAAGAAGTTTGTATGCAAAACAAAGGAGAGCACAGAGGATAATGGTTTGTATGTACTGTGCCTGAACCAATTGCAATGAGAAGGCTCGTGAAGGTGGTCAAAGATGTGACCAAGGTACCAGGATGGCATCCCTCAATAAGCTCGAAAAGATAGACTTCATAGAAAAATGATTGAGTAGTCTCCATCGATCTTCACCCCTCAGAAAATTTGGCTTCCGAGAGCATGAGATTGATTAGCTGTTATTCATGAAAAAGCAGGCACCTATCCAGAGGAACCATTATGCCACTAAAAAAATAGCATCAACATTCCCAAAAGGCAAAGAAGGCCCTTTGCCACATCTCCTTATCCATTAAGCTACTAAACCACTTCTGAACTTGACAAGCATTGGGGAAAACTTCAAGTTTACTCATGCTATTGAGTCAACTAGCCTGATTACCCCTGATGAAAGCATCAAGCCAGTTATCGAGTCTATAATCGAATCTGTTGTTTGTGATTCTGTGTCAATCTCCCCTTTTGAGAAGAGGCTAGAGTCCCTGTATGATGAGTCTGTTACTCCTTTCATTAAGGAAATTTCTGATTCCGATTATGACTTGACTCCTTTTTTCGATCTTAATAAATATCAAGAATTAATAAAGCAATGCATACCAAAGAAAGCCCAAACCATCCGTGAGGATACTTAGGTTATTAATCTAGGAACTGACCAATGCTTTCGACAGGTAAGTGCACTACCCTTGATGACGAAGAAGTAGAACGGATGAGTAATCTTCTGAAAGAATTCGCCGAGGTCTTTGCTTAGTCTTATGAGGATATGCTTAGTATTGAACCCAACATTGTGCAACATCGATTGCCGAATTACCCCCAATGGGCTAGAATGGAGTAAGAAGATTAGAGATGAAGTTGTAAAGCAATAGAATGTGGGGTTCCTGCAAGGGGTGAAGTAACCCCAATGGTTGGCCAATATTGTACCAATACCGAAGAAAGATGGAAAGGTACGAATGTGTGTAGACTACTGAGTTCTTAACAAAGTAAGCCCTAAAGATGATTTCCTATTACCTCATATTAATGTATTGGTGCATAATATGACGAGGCATGCTTTATTATCATTCATGGATAGATTCTCAGGATACAACCAAATAAGCATGCATCCAAAGGATTGTGAGAAAATGGCCTTCAGCACTCCATGGGGAACCTATTGTTATAAGGTGATGCCTTTTGGATTGAAGAACACCGGGGCAACCTATCAAAGGGCAGCCACAGCTATATTACATAACATAATGAACAAAGATGTGGAATTCTATGTGGACAACATGATAGTAAAGTCTAAAGATCAGCAGAGGCATATTCCCACACTGAGGCGATTCTTTGAAAGAATCAAGAAGTATTAGCTGAAGTTGAACCCTCAGAAGTGTGTATTTAGGGCAGCGAAGGGAAAGTTGTTAGGCTTCTTGGTGAGTGAAAGAGGCATTGAAGTTGACCCTATCAAGATCAAGGCAATTCAGGAAATGCCCATGCCTCGGACTGAGAAGCAAATATAAGGATTTCTAGGTCACATCCACTATATTAGGAGATTCATAGCTCAGTTGACTACAATCTGTGAACCAAATTTCAAGCTGTTAAAGAAGGATCAACCCACGGAATAGAATGACCAATGCCATCAAGCCTTTGACAAGATCAAGGAGTACCTTATGAACCCACTAGTATTGACACTACCAGTGGAAGGAGGACCACTTCTGTTGTATTTGTCCATGGGAGAATATTCTATGGGCTCTTTGCTAGCATAGAAGGAAATGGAAAAGGGGGCAGAGCATGCCATATATTACCTCAGTAAGAAGTTATTGGAATATGAGACCCAGTACACATCTTTGGAAAGAACTTGTGCTACATTGATTTGGGCAACTAAAAGGTTGCGACACTATATGGTTTCCTAGCTGGACCATTTGATCTCAAAGATGGATCCTATCAAATATCTCTTTGAGAAACCGGCCTTAACAGGAAGGATGGCTCGTTGGTTACTTTTTCTATTAAAGTTTGACATCATCTATGTTACTCAGAAATCTATCAAGGGCCACATCATAGCTGATCATTTGGCTACTCACCCCACAGAAGATGGAAGGTCCTTGGATGATGCCTTTCCTGATGAAGGAATCATAGTGGTAGAGGAAGAAGATACAGCTAATGAATGGTAGTTATTCTTTGATGGAGCAGCCAATCAGAAGGGATGTGGTGTAGGAGTATTGCTTGTCACTCCTGACGGTCTTTATTTACCTTCATCATTTCACCTTGACTTCCCCTATACCAACGACATTGTTGAGTATAAAGCTTGTGCTTTGGGGCTCGAAACTGCTTTAACCATTCGGGTGAAAAGAATCAAGGTTTACGGTGATTCATCCATTGTCATTTGTCAGACACAGGGAAAGTGGAAAACTAGAGATAAGAAGCTGAAGCCATATCAAGAGCATCTTGAAGAGGTGATTGAACACTTTAAAAAAATTTTGTTCGAATAATTCCAGTGGGATAATAACAGGTTTGCTAATGCCCTTGCAACCTTGGCTTCTATGGTAGAGTTCAACCCTATGGCTAGAGTTTGACCATTCTTGGTAAAACAAAGAAGCAGGCCCATTTATCCGAATTCAGTGAACTCTCTCACTGTGGGTGGTTGGTCTTGGTTCACTCACATAGTGGATTTTATCAGGGATAGGAAGTATCTAGTTGAAGCAACTGACAGAGAGAAGAAGTTTCTGAGAAGATATGCCACCCAGTTTATTCTCCAAGAGAATTTGTTATACAAGAGATCCTATGACGAAATACACTTGTTGTGTGTAGATGAGGAACAAGCTACAACTATCATGGAAGAAATTCATTAAGGTCTTTGTGTACCCCACATGAATGCCAAGATGTTATCTAAGAAGATCCTCAGGCTAGGATATTACTGGAACACAATGGAAGCAGATTTCATGGACTTCGTCAAGAAATGCCACAAGCGTCAGATATTTTCTAATATCATACATATCCTACCAACAGAGTTGCATTTGCTCAGTTTGCCTTGGCCATTCTCCACTTGGGGCATTAATATCATTGGAAAGGTCAATCCTAAAGCATCCAATGGCCACAAATTCATCTTGGTAGCCATTAATTATTTCACCAAATGGATAGAAGCTCAGCCCTATGTAGTCCTCGCATCTGCTAAGGTGGCCAAGTTCATCTAAGAAAACATTATTTCCCGATATGGAGTACCTCAAGAATTGATATCAGATCAGGGATCCCATTTTTGGGGCAAGATCGATAAAATCTGCATAAATTCGGTATCAGAAGGCATCGCTCTACCATTTACAAGCTGCAAACCAATGGGGCAGTAGAAGTAGCTAACAAGAATATCAAAGTCATTCTGTAAAAAATGACAAAAACACACCAGGATTGGAGTGATAAGTTACCCCTTGCCTTATAGGCATATTGAACTTCTATACGATCCTTGACAAGGGTAACTCTTTTCTCATTGGTGTACGGAGTTGAGGCAGTTCTACCTGTGGAAATCCTTGTACCATCCCTAAGGGTGCTTTTTGATAGTCAGCAACCTAATGGAGAGTGGGTGAAGGCCAGACATGACGAGCTCAACTTTCTTGATGAAAGGCACATGATGGCCATGGATAATCTGAAGAAGTATCAATTGAGAATGGCTAGGGCTTTTAGCAAAAATGTGAAGCCCCACCATATAGAGGAAGGCGAACTTGTTCTTCGAGAACAAAGAGCCCCAATCTATGACCCACGAGAAAAATTTAGGCCCAACTAGAACGGCCCATTCACTACCAAAGAAATTCTACCAGGAAAAGCTGTGAAACTTGTAGACCACAATGGCGAAGAAATACCCAGACTAGTTAACATGGATTAACTCAAGAAATATTATGTCTAAAAGGGTGAATGGCCTGAACTACGTCAGACCTGATTCCTTTCGAGGGATACATAGGCAACTTGACATGTCCAAGTGCGGTCTCAACCATCTAAAGGCAATAAATTGGTTCCTTGATTAATAATCAAAGTACCTTAAAAGATCATCATAGTTTGTGTCCCCAAAGAATCACCATTTGGCATGAAAGGCCATTAGGTATCTATTATCCACCCATTGGTCCGTCATTTCTTACCCAGGATTCATCCCCCAAGAATCACCATTTGGCATGTAAGGCCATTAGGTATCTTTCATTCACCTATGATCCATCCATTCTTATCCAGGATTCTATCCCCTAAAAGAAAATCGCCACCTGGGACCAGTTTATTAAGGCCAGTTTATTCTCCACCCTTAATCATTCAAAGTCAAAAAAAAAATAGAAGAGCTTGTTGTGACGATGGTAAAGGCTTATTTAAATCATTAGCTAATGAGTAATGCTTTGATAAATCATCATATCTCATTGTTTGCATTGGTTTTAGGAAAATCCATGGGCTCATGGATAAGACATTAAAGAAATGTACCGTAGACAAGAATGTGAGGGCACCAAGATTGCTTGAATGTGTCATTTCTTGGCCAAGTGGGATGTATAAAGCTACATCACCAATTATTCCGATAGGTGCCTCAACACTGGGATGCCAACCTGCATGTATTTCAGTTTGGGCTAGTGGAAATTTACCCAATGCTTGTAGAATTTTGGGTTTGTATGCTATCTCCACCTAAAGGTTGTTTGTTCAAACCCTCTTTAAAGAAAGATTGCTTAGAAGAAATTCAGGATTTCTTCAGTTGGAAAGAAGAAGTAAAGCAATTTTTCAGGTATGGGAAGATCGACATTCTGAAGGTGGCTTAGATCTTCATCCAATATCTATCAATGGGAAGAATCCATCAGTAGCAATTGTTGGATGCTTATTTACTTTGCATGATAGCTCATTATGTTCTCTGCACTCCCGGGCATGGTGCACCATCTGTTCTGATTAAGGTAGTAAAACAGTTGAAGAAGGGAGGTGACATCGTCCCTATGGTTCTTGCAGAAACGTTCAAGGGATTTGATGACATAAGCTATGGCCGTAAATTCGGACTAGATCATTATCAGGGAAGTCTTGCTATTTTTCAAATTTGGCTCCTCAAGAATCTGAAGATCACCACACCATTAAGGGGAAGCCCACTTAGAGTTTTTTGTTACCAGGATAATAGATGAGTTTTTGATGAAGACCCCTAGCCACAACTATGTCAGACTGATGGGATTGACACACATGTCCTTTTATTTGCCTATGTACAACAACCGACAATATGGGCTTGAGGAGACGGACTCAGAAGAGTTAGTAAACTTTCATCTACCTCAAGAATTGTCTCCCCACCTTGTTATTCACCTATCCCGTCTGTGGTAGGAAAATTGTCCCTCTTTTCATGTAATTCAATTGGTAATGGAATGAGGAAGTATTTGGATTTTCGTGTTATCCTGATTATTCTAATTATAACTTGAGTTATGGAATTGATTGTGCCTAAGCATTGCAAGTAAACAAAAAAAAAAAAATGAAAAAATAAAAAAAGAGAAGAAAGATTTTCTTTATGCCAAAAGTAAGTTTTCATAGAATAATGAACAAACAAGGGGAGGAAAAAAGTAAAAAGAAAGAAAATGTCCATATGTTTGTGCTTGCAGAAAATATAGGAACAAATCCCTATGGGTCAGAAGCCATCATTTGAAATGTATTCTGAACCATCCTCATGAAGCACTGGGGAGTCCACAGATACTACTCCAACCTGCTCTAGCCTCTGGGTCAGGTCCTCAATCAGTGCCCTCTGCTGGGCAATCTCCCAATCCTTGGCAACTATCACCTCGCATAGGCTATAGTGCATCCTCCTACTCTCAGCAGAGACCTCAGGGGACACCTGAGAAAGAGTATATCAGCCAAAGGAAGTCAAGAGTTAATTGAAAATGATCAGATAGTCACATAATCATAAGGAATAGGCAACCCAAGGGAATCGTCTACATCTGTGTTCGGCTCCAGAAGATGAGGGAGACTAGGGTTGGCCACGTTGGGATAGGTCCAGGCAGGGAAGCCATGAAAGGGGACGTTCGTAACTCTGAGAAACCCACCGCCATAGGTAGAGAGCCTTGCTTGTGAAGGATCGATAGCACTGGCATGCGACCGAACAGCAAAAGGATCTACACGTCTCACTCTCCCCTGAAAGAATATCAGTCAAGACCAAAACAAGGAAGAATCTACAGGAAATACTCAAGAAAGGGCAACATACCACTGAACCATTGGGGCCAAGAGGGGTGCACACTGTCTCCTCCTCTAAGAAGGCTCTGTAGTCCCTATCCGATTCAAGAAAGGAGTCTTCCTATACTCTGTTAGCCAAGTACTTCATCTCATCTTCAAGGACAATCTCTGGACAATGCATAGTGGATGGAGGAAGACCGGGAGAAGGATGTGAATCGATGTCTGACCATTGGGGTATTACTCTCTCTTATAAGTACCAAGCATGGTCCCACAGGCCCTGGAAAAGGACTCTGTTCTCAAACAGTTGATGAACCCAGTCGACTCTCTCAAAATCCAAAAACACAAGGTCATGGAATGGTCACTATGCAACTTGCAAAACCAAGGAAGGGTAAGTACAACATTAGGCGAATAGAATTTCAATATCAGACATAGCATACCTCAGTGAGATCGTTCAAAAGAGAACGAGCGGTGGTCCTCAGAGGATGGCGTCGGGACCAGACCACCTAGTTATCTCCCCATTACGTGGCCAGGGGGAAGACGAATGTCTCAGGATCCCTCAGTTTAGGGGCTATGGTTCCCAGATGCTCGAAACACCAAGGCTATTTAAAGAAATCAAAGTAAGAAAATGTAGACCAAATGACTGAAAGAAAATAGATATAAGAATGAAAGTTACCAGGATGATGTACAGCAGGTCCAGGGACTGCAGGAGATATGCATAGGCGATCCCGCCCCAGTCCTAGGTATCTATTGTACGAAGAGCTTTGAGGAAGAACACTAGGTGAATATCTACTCCCCCTCAGAGGTCACTGAAGAGGCACTGGCCCATAGCAAATAGCAGGAAGGAACGTCCTGTCTAGGACATGTTGCCTGGATTCTCCCCCAGACCAACTTTCCACCATCGAGTCCTAATCTCCCCTAGGTGGATGCACGTCTGGCAGGATTTAATGGTGATACCGGTCAGATCTGTGAACTCCCCGACAGTCAGGAATCCTGTGGGTAGGGTTATGAATCTACCCCCAAATGGAATGCCCATCAAGGTATAGAAGTATATAGGCATAATGGTGATCTCGCCAACAGGAAGGTGAAAAGTGTGAGTACTCGGCCACCACCGCTCCATCAGGGCCCCCACTAATGCCGGATTAAACTTTTGGCTCTCTACGAGGACCAGCCGGCACAAGACCTCTACTGAACCATGTTTGGCTGGCTATAAGAGGATAAGGTAGGCTATTCCTTCCCCTTATGCTAATGGAAATAATAAAAGAAAAGAAGCAACAAAAGGCAAAAACAATAAAAACCAAGAATAAAAGATAATCAAAATAAGGAATGAAATGTAAAGACTTACCTATAAACCCCATATGGAGTTATAGATGTGATTCCAACTATTATGAAGGGTTTGCCCGAAATACCAATAGGCCTGACCCTCAACCCTATGGGAAGGACTGCTGTAACTCTCAAGCTAGACCTCTCCCAAAGTCTTGCTCCTCCTCCTTTTAGCCATATATTTTTAAAAATTACAAAAAGCCCCTGAAACTTTCAGAAATTATAAAAGCCCTAGAAGGCTTTTGAATTTGCATAAAAGCCCGTGAGAATGTCAAATTCTCCAAATAGCTCCTCCCTCAAGAACAAGATGAATATCTTCAAGAACTCCCAGAGAAAAATAAAGAACACCAAGAATAAGAGGAAAAAATTCAAGAAAAAACCAGAGGGTTCCAAGAACTCACTTCACTCAGAAAAGTTATAATGAAGAATGAACAAGTGAGGGGACCCATTTTATATATAAGCTAAAAAAAAACCAAAATTAAGATTCTGAATCAGCATCAAGAATTAAAAAAATTCTAAATCAACATCAAGAATCAAATTCTAAACCAAAAATCAAGAATCAAGGAAAAATCAAGAGAAGTCATAATTTACTCGGCCCCAGGCAACCCAATTGCATTTACTCGACCCCAGGCAGCCCAATCTTATTGACCTGGCCCTAGGCGACCCAATCTCATTGACTCGGCCCCAAATGGTCTAATTGCATTTACTCAGCCCCAAATGGCCCAATCTCATTGACTTGGCCCTAAGTGGCCTAATTGCATTTACTTGGCCCTGTGTGGCCCAATCTTATTGACCCAGCCCCAGGCGGCCTAATTGCATTTACTCGACCCTAGGTAGCCCAATCACATTATCCGGCACCAGGTGGTCCAATGTTGTTAACCCGGCCCCAAGAGGCCCTTTCTCTTTGAGTTGGATCCAAGTGGTCCTATCTCATAGGATAAATTCCTGAACTGGCACATGTGAAGCCCAGCTAAGGAAAATCCAAGCGTCAAACATTTTTTACTTGTTGCAAGATTGGAAGAGTAGTGAATTCCTCTCTTGTAACCATCGGTCCCAGATAGTCCAGATTGGCTCGTAAGACCCAGCCTAGAGACCATATTTCCCTAAATTGGCATATGCAAAGCCCAGCTAAGGAAGAATCGGGATCAAAGTACTAACTTTTTTTTACAGGATTGGAAGAGCAGCGAGTTCCTTTCCCCTAATTGACAGCCCAGGTAAGTCCTAAAACTTTAGAGATATTATCTGTTGCATTTTTTCAACTCCGTCATAACTGAGCAAGATGATGGCAATATATACTCTGGGTGACAAAATGTGGTTGTTCTTTTCTTTGCCTTTGGCCATTGGCACAGGCCTTGGGCAAAGAGGGGCATTCTATAGATACCCAATCTTGTTACCCTCCTCTGGCTAGGATGAAATATGGATCTTAGGTGAGACTTCCGGGTTACGACCGACAGAGATGCTAATGGAAACATTCCCCTACCCAAAACCTTGGAAATCCCCACGAGAGAGAGAGGAAGGTCTAATTTTGACTTTTCATATATTAAGGAATCTGGTCAAGATTACATACAAATGAATAATGCTCAGAAATATGATTCCAACGATATATGATACAGTAAAATCAAGCCAAAGGATCTCTAGAAATCACCCCTGAAAAATCATGTCTTCCCGCACATATGCCGCGCATATGGATAGTCTCGCTGGAAACCAAGAAAAATCCCTCACCTAACCCAAACACCCTAAAATTCATCCCCTACCTACCCATATAACCCCGAAACACTCCCGGGTCTGAAACCTTAGAAATCACCACGTGGGAGGGAAGGTGTCCAATTTTAGATTTTTATATATGAAGGAATCTAGTCAAGATGACCATACGGATGGATAGTGCGTGAAAATATGATTTCGATGATATATGGTATGCAAAAATCGGACCAACAGATCTTCGGTAATCATTCTTGGAAAATCACATTTTTTTCGTGAGCATGTCACCCACACTGGCCAGCCAGCTAGCCAACCTAGCCAAGCCCAGCCTGGCCGCACACCTGTGCCCGAGTCTGTCACATGCTATGCGTGGGCCTGCCACATGCTGTGTGTAGGCCCACGGCACGTCGTGCACATTATGCCCACACACTATGCACACTGTGCCCGCACACCGTGCACATTTCCTGTACACCCATGCATTTGTGCACCCATGAAGTCACCCACACCCCCGGTAAAACTTTCTCTCTCCTCTCACTTTTCTAAAAGTTGCCTTTTTCTGACAAAACCTTCTCTCTCCTCCCGCTTTTCCAAAAATTACCTTTTCCTATAAAACCTTCTCTCTCCTACTTTTTTCAAAATTTCCTTTTCTGAAAAAACCTTCTCTCTCCTCCCTCTTTTTTGAAAACTTCCTTTTCTGGCAAAACCTTCGCTCTCCTCCTGCTTTTCCAAAAATTACCTTTTCTGGTGAAACCTTCTCTCTCCTCTCGCTTTTCTGAAAACTATCTTTTTCGGTAAAACCTTCTCTCTCCTCTTGCTTTTCTGAAAACTACCTTTTCGATAAAACCTTCTCTCTCCTCCTGCTTTTTTGATAACTACCTTTTCTAGCAAAACTTTCTCTCTCCTCACACTTTTTTAAAAATTTCCTTTTTCTGGAAAAACTTTCTCTCTCCTCCCATATTTTCTAAAAGCCCTTTTACCCACTAGACAAAAGCCCTCCCCACCCATTTTTACCTTCAACCCCCCTTTTACCCATTGGAAAAAAATCCTATCTCTTCACTTTAGGCAAGAGACCCCTTTTGTCCACTGGATAAAAGGATTCCCCCTCTCCTATTTGGTTGAAAAAAACTATAAATACCCCCTCTCCCTTAGAAAATACACACCAACAGACACCTAAATCCCCTTTCCGAGTGAAATTTTCCTCCCCCCTCTTGATTTTTATCTGATCTTCAAAGCAATCTTCGTCAAGATCCAAAAACTCATTCCGATCTTCGAAGTGTTCTTTAGGATCTTGAAGATTTTTAATCCAAATTCTTAGTTAGATCCAATTTTTAGCCAAAAACAATATGTTCTTGCGCCACCTCCCTTAAGTGTTCTTGAGTGTTCTTGAGCGTTCTTGAGCGTTCTTGAGATAGAAGCCCCCCTTTTTTGAGGTTCTTCGGGTCTACGAAGAGATCTTTGTTAAGATCTAAAACTCTGTTTGGATCTTCAAAGTGTTCTTTAGGACTTTGGAGTTCTTCAATCCATTTTTAGGTCAACCATTTTCTTTTCAAAAATAGCCTTTCCTAGCCGATCCTCTGTCCGAGTGTCCCTGAAATATTTCTAGAAATAGCCATTCCCAGTAGAAGCTCTGCCGAAGTGCCACTTCAGCCTAGTCCTCCCTTAGCCATTCCCAACGTAAGCTCAGTCAAAGTGCCACCTCATCCCAAACCCAGAAATAACCATTGCCAACGAAAGCTCTATAGAAGTGCAACCTCATCCCAAGCCCAGAAATAGCCATTCTTGGTGGAAGCTCTGCCAAAGTACCACCTCAGCCTAGCCCTCCCATAACCATTCCTAGTGGAGGCTCTGCCAAAGTGCCACCTCAGGCTAGCCCTCCCTTAGCCTATCCCTAGCAAAAGCTCTACCAGAGTGCCACATTATCCCAAGCTTAAAAATAACCTTCCCTAGCTGAAGTTCTATCTGAATCCAAATCTGGAAATAGCCTTTCCTAGCCGAAGCTCTGTCCGAATCCAAAACTAAAAGTGACTGTTCCTAGCCGAAACTCTGTTCGGATATCATCACAATCAGCATTTCTCAAGAAAGAAAGTTGGAGGTCAAGAGCATCTTCCCCTGAGCTGGGAGAACACGAAAGACAGTCCAAGCATAATGTAGATATGTGTGATAACTTAGCCATACATGTGGAATATAATTGTGAAAAATGTTCATTCTCAAGCATCTAGTAAGAAGACTGGTTGAACCTGGTAGATCGGGTGCTTAACACCTTCCTAACTCTGTAACCTGATGCTTACCCTAAATCTTTGAACCAGACCAAATTTTGTGCCCTTTTCTTAGGAATCGGGCCCAACCCCAGGTCCTAGGCCCATAATCCTAGATTGTGACTCCAAACCCCATTTAAATGATCCGGATCCCCGAATTGGACTATCATCAAAACCTCCATCTCAAATGATGAATTTTACACTCTTACGAAATAGGCCTCCACGTATCTCAAAGTGGTGATACGGTGGTGCAGGGCCCACAAACAAAGCACACACTACACAAACACATCCCCCTCACCATGAAGGTAAAGGGAGAGAGAGGATAAAGGATGACAATCCATCTCTAGCTGCTACCCTCACACTCACCAATGAGAGGAGTGAAGAGGGCAAGAAGGGAAAGCTAAGTCCTCAATACATGGGACCTTATGAGATATTGGGTTGAGTCGAAGCAGTAGCTTACCAAGTTGCTATGCCACTCAAATTAGAAGGAGCTCATAATGTATATCATGTTTCCATGCTCAAGATGTACATTCCTAGTTCAGATCATATTTTAACACATGTACCCTTGGAGCTTGACACTGATTAGAGGTACATGGAACAGTCAGAAGAGATCATTGGCCAAGGAGACCACGCAATCAAATTGTTTCTTATGTACTAGTCAAGTGGAGGAATCACTCTTAAGAAGAAGCATCTTGGGAACACGAAGATGAGATAAAGGAACAATATCCTCAAATGTTTGGATTCCAGGTACGTAAAATTTTAGGGATGAAATTTCTTGTAAGGAGGGGGGATGTTATACTTGTGCCCTAAAATTTCCTCCTATGACTATACAGATGAGGCACTGGTGGAAACCAGTTCCAATGAATACTAGCTACTAGCAGCTACTACTCATGCCTAAAAATTTGGAAGGGGTTTCAGGCATAAAAGAAAAGGTTAGTCAAGCCCTCACACTTCACAAGAAAATCCCTGAGCCCTAATAGTATAATATATAAGAGGTGGGCCCCCCATACTTGAAACAACTTGGGATGGCCCCACTCAAATTAAGGATCCATTTCTATACAAAGGGTACCCATTTAAGCCTTGGGCGTTAAATACAATGTGGTGAAAATACTGGCCAAAATTGGGTTATTTGGCCATGGGGCCTGGGCCCTAACACCCGTCCACCTCAAACCACCTCCATTGGTTAGTACCACCTACTGGGTGATGGATTAATGTATTAGGACATCCCAATAAGGGCCCGTTAGTGCCAAATAACAAGTTAACCCAGTAATGAATGAAAACCCATTTTTCTCCCAAATAGCCCCTAGTTAACCTAAATGACTATAAAAATAGATTCTTGCCATTCATTTCTCCACCTACCAAAGTAAAAGCAAGAGAAAGAAGACGAAGGAGAAGGAGAGCAACAGAAGAGGAAGGAAAGGAGCTAGGGTCTTCATCCTTTGATCCTTTGAGTTAAGATCATTCTCTACCCCTCTCCACACACACACGCCTCTCTCTCTTTCTTCCCCATTTTTCTTCTCTCTATTAAAGCTAATGGAGGTCACCCCAACCGAATCTACCCACCCACATATCCCATTTACAAATAAATTTGGGTATTTGGTGTGGGGTACCTAGTTAGTGCAATTATTCGCTCACATTGGGTGTATGGACCTCCTCCATAGGAAGCCCCATCTCATATCCCCAACTTAGGGCAATACAAAACCTAGAAATGGGGAAATTGCCCAAATTTCCTAAAATCCACCTTCCTACTTTTCAAGACTACAAATTGGGAGAGGGATTTAATGTAGGAGACTTATCCTAGCAAGATTGATAGATCAATTCAAGTCTATGAGATTCCCACTTAAAATCCCCAAATTGGATAAGTACACCCTAAAAATGTGGGTTTTGCCCAAATCATCTACACCCCACCATTCAAACCCAAAATTGGGTTGGGGAAAATAAAATTAAAAATGGGTATAGTGGATTGGGCTGACTACAAGAGCCATTGGTGGTCATCACATAAACACTCAACCGAAAATCCCTAATTTAGCTTAGTCACAACTTGAACTTTAGAGAAATTTTGGGTGCATTGTGTAAACCTACCTTAACTAATCCATTAATTAAACTTAAACTAAGCTAATTGAGGTAGGTGAACATCCCCACATATAAATTAGCTATAAAATCCCCAATTTGAGAACGATTTCAAAAAAAAAAAAAGAAGGGGAAATAGGGAATACAGATAGAACATGTGCCTAGGGTCTCATTCCCTTATGGATGATTTATTCTCTTGAAAATATTATGTATCCTAGGTGTAAAACCAAGAACTAATAGGACAACACGGCATGAGGCCATCAGTTGTCCATCATTGCCTTGGACTCGAGGTGAGGGGATTTGTATTATTGTTTATGTCATGATGTATATGTGGATGAGCATGTCAATTGCACATTATATTCTTCTTTCTTATGGAGAATTTTGATGTGGCATGATGATATGAATTATGGATGTGCATGTGTGTGTGTGTGTGTGTGTGTGATTAGGGTACAATGTGACCGAAGGGGTTCTCCGGACTGGCACTACATGTCCATGGTGTGTGAGTGTGGGGTACAAGGTGACCGAAGGGTGTAGACAACCAATTTTGTCACCCTCCCCTGGCTATGATGACTTATGAATCATGGATGCAACTCTTCACTTCCAATTGAAAGAGATATTAAATGACTAAGGTAACCCAGCCCCGAAACACTTCCTTTACACCCAGAAACCCTAGGAACCCTATGCAAGAGAAGAGTAGGGTCCAATTATGACATCACTTATATAAAGGAATCCGGTCCAAAGTGACTATATGAATGAATAGTACTCAAAAACATGATTCCAACGATATATGGTATGCCAAAATCAGACCATCATATCTCTCGCAATCATCCCTAGAAGATAGAATCTTTCCAAAACCATCAGATCAGAATCTCAATATTCATAGAATCTTTCCAAAACCATCAAATCAGAATCTCAATATTCCCCTTAGAATATTCCCCCATAACCTTGCCCCGTGCCTGGCACCCCTGCCAGCTGCTCGGTGCCCCTGCCTTGTGTGTGAGGTGTTGCCCAAACTTCCTACCACCCCTTGCTAGTTACCCTACACCCCTCCTCTCTCCCCTCTCTCCTCCTCCTTTGAAGTTCTTTGAGCCTTTGAAGTTACTTAAGCCTTAAAAGTTCTTCAAGCATTCTAAGCCTCCTAAGCCCCTTCCAAGCCTTTCGAAGCCTCTTATAGCCCCTCCCTAGTGGAAGCCCTGCTGGAGTGCCACCTCAGCCTAAGCCCTCTACGAGGTTAGTGGTCAGAGATGGACTTGCATCCTGTCTAACTCTCCTCTCTTTTTCTCTCATGTGAGGGAGGGGTTCGTGTAGTGTGTGCTTTGCTTATGGGCCCCGCACCACTGTATCACCACTCAAAACTACATGGAGGCCAATTTCGTAAGAGTGTAAAGTTCTTCATTTGGGAATGGTTATTTTCAAAAAGATTCCTGGGGCACAGGGACAAGGCTTCCGCTAGGAACGGCTATGTTTGGAAAGAAACAGATTAACCTAAAAAAGGGACTGAAGATCTCTAAAGTCCCAAAAAACGCTTTGAACATTCGAGCAGAGTTTCGGATCTTGACAAAGATCTCTCCAAAGAAGGGTTTGAAGAACATACTACTTTTGGCGAAAAATTGGAGCCATGGAGTGAGGTGGGATTTTGGTGTGTAAAATCCAAAGGAGAGGGGTATTTATAGGTTTTTTCGGCCAATAAGAAAGATGGAACATCTTTATCCAACCGACAAAAGGGGGTTTTTTGCCTAAAGTGGGTGAAGAGGGCTTTTATACAATGGGTAAAAAGGGGTTCTTAGACCAAAATGGGTGAAGAGGGCTTTTATAAGATGGGGCCTTAAGTGGGTGAAGAGGGAATTTCTTCACCCATTGGGTCAGGGGAATATCAATCCCAGCCATTGACGACGGTGCTTGAGACTGGACCGAAGTGTAAGGGACATGATCAGTATAGGTGGGCAGGCGATGTGTACAAGGTGTGAGGGCAATGTCATAAGTGTGCGGTGTATGGTACGCGGGTAGTGGCATATGGGTGTGCGGTGCATGGCGCATCACCATGGCATGGGCAGCACCTGGAAAAGGGGGTGCAGGCACGGGCAACAGATAAGCAAGCTGGGTAGTAGCCACCATGCGCATGTGTACGAGCTGGCCTACTGGCCAGTACACAAGCAGTAGGGCAGGGCCACAGTCCAAGGAGTATAGGGGCAAGGGCCAAGGTGCACGAGGGCACGAGATTGTGGCTGTGGGGCTGCAGGTTATCTTGGTGCAGGCTTGGTGCATGGCTGGCTAGCACCATGTGCTGCAGCCATGTGCTACTGCCCATGGGCAGCAAGCACGCGCGTGATTAGGGGTTTTTCTGGTGATGATCATAGGAGATCCGTCAGTCTGATTTTGACATGACATACATCATCAAAATGGTACTTTCGAGCACTATCCATCTGTACGGTTATCTTGATCAGATTCCTTCATATATAAAAAGTCAAAATTGGACCCCCTTCTCTCTCGCACGAGAGTTTTTGGGGTTTCAAGTAGGGGAGTATTTTTGGGTTATCTGGGTGGATAAAGGGTGAATTTTAGGGTGTTTAGGAATTTTTCCAGGTTTCCAGCGGGACTATCCGTGCATGTGGCATATGTATAGGAAAGTGTAATTTTCTGGGGAAGATCATGGGAGATCCGATGGTCCGATTTAACGTGCCATATATGGTTAGAATTATATTTCCGAGCACTATCCATCTGTATGGTCATCTTGATTAGATTCTTTAGTATATGAATAGGCAAAATTGGACCCTCTTCTCTCTCGTGCGGGGTTTCCAGGGTTTCAGGTAGGGGAACGTTTCCATTGTCATCTCTATTGATCAAAAGCCAGAAGTCACATCCAAGATCCACATTTCATTATAACAGTAGGAGAGTGAAAAAATTGGGTGTTTATAGAATGCCTCTCTTCGGTTGAGGCCTATGCCAACAGTCGAAGGGCAAAGAAAAGAACGACCACATTTTTTCACCTAGAGCATATACTACTTTCATCTTGCTCATTTATAACGGAGTTGAAAAATACAACAGATAATATCTCTAGAGTTTTAGGACTTACCTGGGCTGCCAATTGTGGAAAGGAATTCGCTACTCTTCTAATCCTGTTAGAAGATGTTGAACTAACATTTCGTAGGGATTTGAGCCCTCCCTGCAGAAAATGTTAGTACATGAAAAATGTTCTTCCTAGGATGGACTTCCATCTGCCAGTCCTAGGGTTTTGGTTTATGAGATCGGGCCACTCAGAATTGATTTATAGGGATTGGGCCACCTGGGGCCAGATTAACGACATTGCCACCTGGGGCGGGATAAATGCAATTGGGCCACTAAGGGTCGGTTCAATGAAATTGGACCATCTAGGGCCGAGTAAATGCAATTGGGCCACCAAGAGTGGGATCAATGAAATTGGGTCATCTGGGGCGGGGTCTATGGAATTGGGCCACCTGGGGCTAGGTCAATGAAATTGGGCCACCTGGGGTCAGATAAATGATATGAGGTCACCTAGGGCCGAGTAAATGCAATTGGGCCACCTGGGGCCAAGTAAATGCAATTGGGCCACCTGGGGCCAAGTAAATACAATTGTTTCTCTTCTTGATTTTCCCTTAATTCTTGATTTTTTGCTCTTTGATTTGGAATCTTGCCCTTTGCTTTTGATTTGGAATCTTGCTTTTTAATCTTGACTTTTGACCAATAAAATTTTAAACCTTTACTTTCCTCTTTTTCATGTGATATAATTTCCATCTACCACATGAATTTCTACCTTTTCTTTGAGTTTTTACTTCCCATGTGATATAATTTGCAACTACCACCAAAATAATTTTGAATTTTGTATTTGGTAGTAAGAAACTTTGGTTTGCACCTTTGATTTGGAATCTCAATTTTTTTTTTGGGAAAACAATTTTTTTTTCTATAAAATGGTCCCCCTTCCTTGTCCATTCCTCATTCTAACTTTTCTTAGTGAAGTTGTTTTGCTTGAAGTTCTCCTTCTTGTTCTTGAAGTTCTTCATCTTGTTCTTGAAGATCTTCATCTTACTCTTAAAGATCTTGAAGATCTTCATCTTATTCTTGAGGGAGGAGTCATTTGGAGAATTTGATATTCTTATAGGGTTTTATACAAATTGGAAAACTTTTTAGGGTTTCTTACAAATTGAGAAACTTTCTGGGGCTTCTTGTAAATTGGGAAACTTCTTGGGGTTTTTTATGATTTTTGAAAATATGGCTAAAATGAGAAAGAGAAAGACTTTGGGAGAAGTCCAACTTGAGAGTTGCAGCAGTTCTTCCCACAAGGATGAGGGCCTAGCCAATTGGTACTCCGGGTAGACTCTTCATAATAGTTGGAATCACATCTGCAACTTCATATGGGGTTCCTAGGTAAGTCTTTACATTGTACTCATTATTTTGATTCTCTTTTATTTATTTTTTCTCTTTTTTTATTATCTTTTATACTATTTTCACTTTTTGTTGTTTTTTCTTTTTATGCTTTCTTTATTTCCATTAGCATGAGGGGAGGGAACCATGTACCTTGGCATTGTATGGCTATCCGAACATGGTTTAGTCATGGCACAGGGTGCTTCCTCATAGATTGAAGGAGATGGTTGATGCATCCTACCTATGCCGGCTAGGCCTTGTAGAGACCCAGAAGTTCAATCCGACACTAGTGGGGGCCCTATAGTGGTGGTGGCCGAGTACTCATTCTTTTCATCTCCCTAGTGATGAGATCACCATCACCCCCTGTGCTTCTATGCATTGACAGGCATTTCATTTGATGGGAGATCCATGACCCTACCCAGTATTTCGACGGTCAGGGAGTTCGTAGACCTGACTGACATTACCATTGCGACCGGCCAGACACACATCTACCTAGGGGATAGTAGTGCCTGATGGTGGAAACATGTCTCAGGTGGCCCATTCTTTTTTTTGTTTGCTATGGGTCAGTGCCTATTCAGTGACCTCCGAGGGGGAGTAGATATCTGCCTAGTGTTCTTCCTCCAAGATCTTCGTATAGTAAACTCTTGGGACTGGGGCGGGGATGCCTATACATATCTCTTGTGGTCCCTAAATCTGCTGTCATATGGAGATAGGGGCCTCAAGGGGGCAGGCTACATTATTCAGGTAACCTTCCTTCTTATACCCATTTCCTTTTATTCATTTGGATTGTACTTTCTTACTTTAATCTCTTGAAATAGCCCTGGTGCTTTGAGCACTTGGAGACCATAGCTCCCAAACTATAGGACCCTCAGCCATTCTTCTTCCCTGTATCTATGAGGTGGGGGGACAATTAGAGGTGATCAGGGCTCGGTGCCATCCTCTGGGGACCACTGCTCGTTCTATTTTGAATGATCTCACTGACGTATACCATGTTTGCCATTGAAATTCCTTCTATCTCATGTTGTACTTTTCTTTAGATTTTTAGGTGACCTAGAGACCATTCCATTGCCACGTATTTCCAGATTCTGAAGGATTGGCCAAACACTTATCTGAGAATTGAATCCTTTTTCGAGGAATTTGGGGCCTTGTTTGGTATTTAGGAGACAGCATAATACCCTAGTGATCGGATATTGAGTCATGCCCCTCTCTCAGTCTTCCTCCACCCACTATGTACTGCCCAGAGATTATCCTAGTAGACGAGATGAAGCATTTGGTTGATGGAGTATGGGATGACTCATTTCTTGATCAGGATAGGGACTACAGAGTCTTCCTGGAGGAGGAGATAGTATGCACCCCTCTCGGTCCTGATGGTTAATGGTATATTGCCCTTTCTTGAGTATTTCCTTCAAATTCTTTCCTGTTTTAGTCTTGACTGAAGCTCTTTCAGGGGAGAGTGCTACATGTAGATCCTTCGACTGTTCTGTCGCATCCTAGTGCTGCTGATCTTTCACAAGCAGGACCCTCTACAAATGCAGGTGGGTCTCTCAGAGTTGCTAGCATCCCCTTCCATGGCTTCCCTGCTTGGAACTATCCCAAAGCAGCCAACCCTAGTCTCCCTCATCTTCTAGAGCAGAACACAGATGTAGACGTTTCCCTTGGGCTGCCCATTCCTTATGATTATGTGAGTATCTGATCATCCTTCAATTAACTCTTGACTTCCTCTGGCTGATATGTTCGTTCTCAGATGTCCCCAGAGGTCTATTATGAGGTTAGGAGGATGCATTATGGCATGTGCGAGATGATAGTTACCAAAGATCAGGATATTGTGCAGCAGGATGCACCTATTTGGGACATGACCCAGAGGCTAGAGCAGGCTGGACTAGCATCCGCAGGTTCTCTGGTGCTCCATGAGGATGATTCAGAGTATAGTTCAAATGATGGCTTTTGACCCATAGGGATTTGTTCCTATATTTCCTGTAAATACAAACACATGTATATTTTCCTTTTTCTTTTTCCCTCCCCCTTGTTTGTTCATCATTTTATTTTAGCATCTTATGAATGAAAACTTACCTTTGGTACAAAGAAAAGCTTTTCTTTTTTTTTTTTTTTTTTTTTTTTTTTTTTTTTGCAATGTTTAGGCATAATCAATTTCATAACTCAAGTTATAATTAGAATAATTGGGATAACAAGAAAATCCAAATTCTTCCTCATTCCATTACCAAGTGAACTACATGAAAAGGAGAACAATCTTCCTACCACAGACGGGATAGGTGAGTAACAAGGTGGAGAGACAATTCTTGAGGTGGGTGAAAATTCACTAGCTCCTCTGGGTCCGTCACCTCGAGCCCATATTGTCGACTAAGTACATAGGCAAATAAAAGGATGTGTGAGTCAATCCCATCAACCTGACATAATTGTAGCCAAGGATCTTCATAAAAAATCCTCTTGTGACCTCCCCGGGCACCTCCATGCGATATCTTGCACAGTCCTTTCCTACAGGTACTTCTCCTAATCAGTGATAAGGCAGAATTCTAGAACTTCCCTCTTGTCCTGGTAGCAAAGAACTTTGAGTGGGCCTCCTTTTAATGGCTTGGTTAACTTTAGTTTCTCTAGGAGCCAAATCTGAAAAATAGCAGGACTCCCTTGATAATGATCAAGTCCGAATCTATGGCCATGGCTCATGTCATCGAATTCCTTGAGTGTTTTTGTGAGAACCGTAGGAATGATGTCACCTCCCTTCTTCAATTGTTTTACCACCTCAATCAGAATAGATGGTGCACCACGTCCGGGAGTGTGGAGAACATAATAAGCTATCATGCAAAGTAAATAAGCATCCTGTGATCTCTGTTGATGGATTCCTCCCATTGGTAGATACTGGATGAAGATCTGGGCCACCTTCAGAATGTCGATCTTCCCATACCTGACAAATTGTCTCACTTCCTCTTCTTTCCATCCGAAGAAGTCCTGGATTTCCTTTGAGTAATCTTTCTTCAAAGATGGTCGGAACAAACTACCTTTGGGTGGAGATAACATACAAACCCAGAATTCTTCGAGAGTTGAGTAGATCTCTACTCATCCAAACAAAAATATATGTATGTTAGCATCCCAATGTTAAGGCAGCTACCAAAGTAATTGATGATGTAGCTTCACACATCCAATCCGACCAAGAAATGACACATTTATGGATTCCAACAATCCTGGTGCCCTCATGCTCATGTCTAAGGTTCATTTCCTCAATGTCTCATCCAATGAGCTCATGAATTTTCCTGAAACCATGATAAACAATGAGATATGATGATTTATCAAAGCATTACTCATTAGCTAATAACTCAAACAAGCCTTTACCATTGTTGCATCAAGCTCTTTTTTTTTTTTTTACTTTGACTGATCAAGGGTGGAGAATAAACTGGCCTTGATAAACTAGTGCTAGGTGGCGATTTTCTTTTTAGGGGATAGGATCTTGAATAAGGATGGATGGGCCATCGGTGAATGACAGATACCTAATGGCCTTGCATACCAAATGGTGATTCTTAGGGGATAGAACCCTGGATAAGAAGTGATGGACCAATGGGTAGAAGACAGATACCTAATGGCCTTTCATGCCAAATAGCGATTTTTGGAGGATAGACACTATGATGATCTTTTAAGATACTTTGGTTACTAATTGAGGAACTAATTTATTGCCTTTAGATGGTTGAGACCACACTTGCACATGTTCAATTGCCTACGTATCCCTAGAAAGGAATCAGGTCTTACATAGTTTAGGCTATTCACCCTTTCAGACATAATACTTCTTGAGTTGATCCATGTTGACCAGGCCGGGTATTTCTTCGTCATTGTGGTCTATGAGTTTCACAACTTTTCCTGGTAGAATTTCTTTGACTGTGAATGGGCCGCTCCAATTGGGCCTGAATTTTCCTCTTGAGTCATGAATCGGGGCTCTTTGTTCTCGAAGAACAAGTTCACCCACCTCTATGTGGCGGGGCTTCACATTTTTGTTAAAGGCCCTAGCTATTCTCAGTTGATATTTTTTTAGGTTATCTATGGCTTTCATGCACCTTTCATCGAGAAAATTAAGTTCGTCATGTCTGGCCTTCACCCACTCTTCTTTAGGTAGCTGACTATCAAGGAGCATCCTTAGGGATGATACCAGGATTTCCATGGGTCGAACTGCCTCAACCTCATATACCAAAGATAAAGGGGTTGCCCCCATGGAGGATCGTATAGAAGTTCGGTATGCCCATAAGGCAAGGGGTAACTTATCAGCCCAATCCTTGTGTGTTTTTGCCATTTTTTGCCATTTTTTGCATGATGACTTTGGTGTTCTTATTGGCTGCTTCCACTGCCCCATTGGTCTGCGGCCTATAAGTGATAAAGTGATGCCTTCTGATATCGAACTTTGTGCAGATTTTATGTGTCTTGCCCCAGAAATGGGATCCCTAATCTAATATCAATTCTTGAGGTACTCCATATAGGGAAATGATATTTTCTTGGATGAATTTGGATACCTTAGCAGATGTGAGGACTGCATAGGACTAAGCTTCTACCCACTTGGTGAAATAATCAATGGCTACCAAGATGAATGTGACCATTAGATGCCTTAGAGTTAATCTTTCCAATGATGTCGATGGCCCAAGTGGTGAATGGCCAAGGTGAACTGAGCGAATGCAACTCTATTGGCGAGATATGTACGATATTAGCAAATATCTGACACTTGGGGCATTTCTTGACAAAGTCCACGCAGTCTGCTTCCATGGTGTTCTATTAATATCCCAGCCTGAGGTTCTTCTTAGATAACATCTTAGCATTCATATGGGGTCCACAAAGACTATGATGAATTTCCTCCATAATGGTTGTAGCTTGTTCTTCATCCACAAACAACAACTGTATTTCGTCATAGGATCTCTTATCTAATAGATCCTCTTAAAGAATAAACTGGGTGGCATATCTTCTCAGAAACTTATTTTCTCTGTTAGTTGCTTCAACTGGGTACTTCCTTTCCCTGATAAAATCCACTATGTGAGCGAACCAAGACTGACCATCCATAGAATTCATCAAATTCTGATAAATGGGCCTGCTTTTTTATTCCACCAGGAATAGTCGAACCCTAGCCATAGGGTTGCATTCTACCATGGAAGCCAAGGTTGCAAGGGCATCAGCAAACCTATTGTTATCTCTTTGGAAGTATCCGAATGAGATCTTCTTAAAGTGTCCAGTCACCTCTTCTAGCTGTTCTTGATATGGCTTCAACTTTTCATCTCTGGTCTTCCATTTTCCCTGTGTCTAGTGGATGACGATGGATAAATCACCATAAACCTTGATCCTTTTCACTCCAATAGTCAAAGCAGTTTCGAGCCCCAAAGCACAAGCTTCATATTCTGTAATGTTATTGGTACAAGAGAAGTCGAGGTGGAATGATAAAGGCAAATAAAGACCATCAGGAGTGACAAGTAATATTCCCGCACCACATCCCTTCTAATTGGCTGCTCCATCAAATAATAATTGTTATTAATTAATTGTGTCTTCTTCATCTATCACTGCGATTCCTTTATCAGAAAAGGCATCATCCAAGGATCTTCCATCTTCTGTGGGGTGGGTAGCCAAATGATCGGATATGACCTGCCCCTTGATAGATTTTTGAGTAACATAGGTGATGTCAAATTCTGATAGTAAAAGCAACCAATCGGCCATCCTTCCTATCAAGGCTGATTTCTCAAAGAGGTATTTGATAGGATCCATCCTTGAGATCAAGTACACTGGATAGGAAATCATGCAGTGTCGCAACCTTTTTGTTATCCAAATCAACACAGAACAAGTTCTTTCCAAAGATGTTTACTATGTCTTATATTCTCGAAACTTCTTGCTATGGTAATGTATGGCATGCTTTACACCCTTTTCTATCTCCTTCTGTGCTAGCAATGGGCCCATGGAATATTCTCCCATAGACAGATACAACAGAAGAGGTTCTCCTTCCACCGGCGGTGTCAATACTGATGGGATCATGAGGTATCCCTTGATCTTGTCAAAAGCTTGTTGGCATTGGTCATTCCATTCCATGGGCTAATCCTTCTTTAGCAGCTTGAAAATTGGTTCACAGATTGTAGTCAACTGAGCTATGAATCTGCTAATATACTGGATGTGACCCAGAAATCCTCGTATTTGCTTCTCAGTCCGAGGTGTGGGCATTTCCTGAATTGCCTTGATCTTGATAGGGTCAACTTTAATGCATCTTTCACTCACCAAGAAACCTAACAACTTTCCTGCTATTGCCCCAAATACACACTTCTGAGGGTTTAACTTTAGCTGATACTTCTTGATTCTTTTAAAGAAACACCTTAGCACAAGAATATACCCTTGCAGTTGGTTCGGGCACAGTACATACAGACCATTATTCTCTATGCTCTTCTTTGCTTTGTATATGCACTTCTTCCTCTAAAAGGATGAGGCTTAAGCTCATGTAGCTCTCGAGCTCTTGGCTCTTATAGGGGGAGCAAATGTAGCCTTTCAAATCAATGGGAAGCAGCAGACTCCAGGTGAGCCTTATCTTCTTTTTCCATTCTCTTTTCAAGAGAACTTGAGGACTTGGTGCCTCTCTCGATTGGATCAATGTTGTAGGATCACCAGAGGAAGACCTAGTCTCAATCAGTGTAATTTCTGCTTTCCCAGTGATGCAACTGTCTTGATCACTTTCATTAACTAGCATTTTTTGTTATTCCACCTCATGAGTCTCCCAGTCGATCTTGTCTTGTAAAACTACTTCAAATCCTGGTTGCATCTTTGTGGCAGTTTCATCAAACCATGGCTCCACATTTCCACAAAAGGAAAAATCCTCTCCTTTTACAAAATACCCATTGAGAGTAGGGTAGTAACAGACAGAGACCTTCCTAGTCATACTTAGCACTTTCTGCCCCTTGGTGGTTGGAGGAGTGTATCCGAGACCATTCTTTCCTTTGTTCACCGCCAAACTAGGCTGCTTTGGAACTCCTTGATGATATTTCTCTATTCCCATGCTAGGAAAATATTGCATATACTTCATAATCTGATTCACTAATAGACTCCAGATGGCTTCATAGTTAGCTGAGACTTCCTCCTTTGGTCCTTTTTTGGTAATGGCTACACAAGTTGTGTCTAATTCAAAACCACTCAGTTGGACTTTCTAGTCTTGTTCTAGCCCATTTTCAATATTGGCCAAAGTGTTAACCACTTCAGGATCTCCGACCACTATGACCACCTTTCCCTTATGAATAAAATTTATTTTTTGATGGAGACAAGAGGACACTGCCTTCACCGGATGCAACCAAGGCCTTCCTAAGAGCATGTTAAAGGCCGCTAGTATATCAATGACTTGGAAGTCAATATCAAACTTTACCGAGCCAATTTTATAGCAAGGGTAATGATGCCAAGGATCTTCCTCTTGGTATTTTCATATGCCTATATGCTTTGGTTGGTCAGCCTCATTTCTTACAAGTTGATTCCAATACTCTTTGATGATCTCAAGGGTAGCACATTCAAAGTGGACCCATTGTCAACAAGAACCTGGGGAAGCACTTTGTTGAGGCATTCTACTATGATGTGGAGAGCTTGATTGTGCTGGGATCCTTTGGGAAGATCTAAATCTAAGAATATCAGGGATTGCACTGCATATGTTGCCCCTACTATATGTGCGAGATGTGCTAGATTTGTCTCGATCGACACTTGCATATTAGTGAGAGATTTTAAGACTACTTCACAGTGTGTGGGGGATACCATCAACAATCCCCAAATTGAGATGTTTGCTTGGGACTTCTTGAGTTGAGCCAAGACTTGGTTCTTCAGTTCTTTCTTCAAGCTGCTAGTTCCGGCTTCATTAGTTCTTAACTGTTCTACTATTAAAGCCTTACCCTTGTAGTCTTTTCCACTTCTAGTTTCCATCACGTTGATAGGTTTCTTCACAATAATCTCCGTAGGATGACAATCTTCATCATCACTATTAGTTATGGTGATTATCCCTACCATGGTGTCATCCTCTTCTTCTGATTCTCCTTCCCTGCTTGGGGTGGGAAGTTGAGTTCCTCCACAAATATCCACAGCCCTAGCTCGTAGCTTCTTGATTGCATTGGAAAGCTGTTGGAATGTAGTGTCTACCACCTCTGCGAAAGTGTCATCTAACCCTATTTCCTCTGATCATCCAACTACTCATAGTAGTAACAATCACCGATGGTTAGTTCACCTAGTATGTTGTCAAGTTCTTCCACCCTTTCTTACATTCTCAATGTGTTGGAGTACTCTTCACATAGCTTTTTCTACATCTCTAATTCAGATTTGGGTCATCTAAATAAACTTGCATTGGCTCTCTTGATCCTTCATCACTTCCTAAATCTGACGTAGAATCATCTCCTCCCATGCAAAGGGAAGGGTAAATGCCACCTGTCAGATCAACTATTTAATCATCACCACCAATAGCATAGACTGAGAAACATGTTTGGTGATCTGGTGAGTAATATTCCTACTCATCATCATTGTCATTGAACCAAGGTCCTTAGTAGTCATCCCAGTCTAGATACCCATCATCCTCTTGAGGATCAAAGTCATCTCCATCCTTCTCATCTTCATTCCCGTCCTCATCATTGTCGTCATCATCTTCTTCTTCACTGATTTTCCCCTCACTTGGTTCTTCATCAGAGTCTTCTGGATCATCAAATTTTATGGCATCCAAATGCTCGTAGTATTCAGAGTGTATGGACCAAAATATTTCTATAGGGTTGGCCTTGACATTAATGGCTCGAAGTTGGACCAGTCCCAACTCATCATCCTCTATGTCACTCCCTATGTGGATTAGGAAGATGTGTTCCTTGACCTGTTCCCCTATGGCTAATGCGGTTATTGCTCTGAGAAGATCGACTGTAACCTCTTTAATTACCTTTGGATCATCCTCTGAAGATATAGCAAGTTGAATTAGAGAAGTGGGATCACTTTTCTGGTCTTCTTCTAAAGCATTCATATGATCTTGTTGATGAGGTCATCTTGGGGAATCTGTTAGTGCATGCATATCCTTCCAATTGTACCCATCCATCCAACATTCATTTGGATTATATACAAAATCTTGAGAATGGGATTGGTATGATGTTGATGAGGGGTAAGAAGAGGGATGGTATGAAGATGATGTAATGTGAGAGGTAGGATATGAAGATTGGGGGTGATAGGATGAGGAGATTCCTTCTCCTTGATGGTGGGGGGAAGGTTGATCGTATGGTGGAAGCTGATAATATGGTGACGGTGAGAGGTATGGTGGAGGTTAGTAATGTGGTGTGGTGGATTCTTCTATTGATGAAGGATGAATGGCGGGTGCCCGATCTTCTGACACTTCTTCTGGGGGCCCTTATGACTCCAGCACTTTGACTCATGAGTTTCCTATAAGCACGAGCATTCATATGATTCTTCTAAGCTCTAGGTACAATGAGTTGAGTAAGGTCACTCTCTGTGGCTTCTTCCTCTAGATTGTTCACATGATCAGGGAGTGGATTGGTGTTGACATTGGGAGATTGCTTGACCTTGACTTTAATGGTCATATTGTCTACCAAGTCCTAGATTGTATGTTATAGACCTATGCATCTTTCAGTGGTGTGCCCCTTCTGAGTGTTGTAAGCACAATATTTATAGTCCCTGTACCAAGCTAGAGGAGGGTTGTTGATCGCTCTTGGAGCCATTGTCCCTAGTAATCCTTGCTTCTTTAACTTCTCATACACTGCTGTCACAGGCATTCCTAAATCAGAAAACTACGTTCTTGAATGAGCGGCCTTCTAGGAGGGTGCATCTACTTGTATTATGAATGACTATGAAGAAGTGGCTGGTAGGCCTGACTATTGAACTGCACTCACCATATTAGTTTCTGGACTCTTTCCACATCCAACTCTGGTGTTCTTCCCTGCATCTTGGGAGGATCCTTGATAGTGGGCTTCCCTTAGGATTTTGTTCTCCACCCATGTGCTGGTGGCTATCAAGGCATCAAAAGTCTGTAGATGTTGGTAGTAAAGAATATCATAATAAGGCTTTGAAGGCTGATCTGCCATCTTGGCGGCCTTATCTCTAAACCTCATCAAGAAGGCGGTGAATCCTTCTTTAGGCTGTTGTCTCAACGTCTCAAGCTCCCAACATTTTACATCCACCTTATTATCATATGATTATTTTTTGGTGAAGGATTTCACCATCGTTGCCCAATTTTGAGTTTGGGATGACTCCAACTGTGTGTGCCACCTTAGTGCTGGTTTCGATAGGGTTAGAATGAAGGCTTGCCCCATCTGGTTATCTGTAAGTTGCCATAACTTAGCGATGCTAAGGAAGACATTGAGATGAGCCTTGGGGTCTCCCAACCCATCAAACCTGTCAATCTACCACTTGAATTCTCAGGAATACTTGCCCTAGAAAAGAAACTCATTTCATCAGAATCCATTATTTGACTTTTTGAGTCTTTTCCCGCTCGAATCATGTTTTCCAACTTCTCTAATTGCTCTCTGAGTTTTCTTTCATTCTCCATCTCTAGAGGCTCCATTCAGACATGTGCAGCAAACTCCTCTTCCTCATCTTCAATCACTACCCTGTGAGGAGGGACCCTGGAATAGACCCCTCATTGACCATTTGGACGAGTACTTGAGGATACTCTCTGGCCGGTTGGCCTAACTGGCTCTGGTTCTCCTGAGTCAACTTGTGAAGAGTTCCCACGATAACCTACAGCTCCATTCTGATCCACATCTCCCGTAACCAGTGCCAGCTCACTCCTGGGATCAGTTCTGGGAGGATTCTAAAGTGCATGCAATATCTGAGCTATCCCTCTCTTGACTTCAGCCATTTATATTTGTAAGGTCTCCACTAGATGGACCTAGGCCTGTTCGGGTGATTCAGAATCGTGTGGATCCATACTAACTGGGCTATAATCACTTGGCATTAGACAATCTCGAAAAGATGATGAATGTGACACTGGACTTAGGCGAGTTAACCGATTACCCTGACACATCCAAAGGTACTGCGGAGAATACTTGAGGTGTAGGATTGTGCCTGAACCAAAAGTGGCTTATTTTAGGATTCTTGAATTCCCAGCCCCTTGTTCACACATTCACTAAATTAATAACCAATGATCCATCCAAAGTTAGTCTGCTTAATGATTGGGGTGGATAGGGTTTGATACCCCTAGTCCACTCGATGTCATAAGAGGAAGATTCTTAGACATGGCTTGTCAAGAATATTCCCATAAGATATTCCATGTAATAAAGTCATCCTTTCCTTGCTCTTTTTTCCCATTAAGTGTCCTTCCTCCTAATTTTCTCAGGACTTCTCGGGACTTGACAAGACTCTGATGGGATTGCCCCAGAGTCATGTATCTGGACTTTTTCCCTTAAGGAGGAGGGACACCCTCTATCCGAAATCCACTTTAGGAAAGTAATTATTTATGACGGGAATATAGTGTAGGAACATTCTTTTTCAAGACCGCAAACAAGTTCTATAGTTAGATTGTGGTGCTCCTAGCTTCTTCCTCTATTTTCTACACGATGCGAGCATGCGGTGGATGCAATAAGATCGACAAAGCTTCCTTGACAGGATCAATATACGCAAAGTACGTGATCCTTTTGATATACCCATAGGTACGAGATCAAGGGGTGACTTTCTTGCCCATTACTCGTGACTACACACGAGGTTAAGCAATTAGCCACGGGATGGTGGAACCGTGAGTGATGGTGTGTAAAAGTGTATTGTAGGGTAACCATCATGCGATCTTAGAATTCCATAAAGTGCACGGACCTCACCAAGGGTGCTAGCACAAATACAATATCCTCGTCATTTAACGATACCTTCTACTCTTATACAAGAAACGGCTATCATTTGGTCTCTGAGTACTTAGTATGTCATGCACTAACCTCTTTGAGGGTGCGAGCATAACAGGGAGTACCCTTGCCAAATGATTTTACTTTGAGCATGATGCATGATGCGGTTAGTGAATACAATTACAAATATAGGTTAGCCAAACATGTTTTCAAACAAATGTGGTGGAAAATGTTCTTGCATTTAAACGTAGCATCTAGTATCCACTATGAGGGCAACGGTCGGAGATAGACTTGCATCCCGTCCAACTCTCCTCTCTTTCTCTCTCATGTGAGGGGTTTGTGTCATGTGTACTTTTCTTATGGGCCCCGTATTGCCATATTATCGCTTAGAGATACATGGAGGCCTATTTTGTAAGAGTTTAAAGTTTGTCATTTGAGACGGGGGTTTGATGATGGTCCAATATGGGGATCGAGATCATACAAATGGCGTTTGGATTTTCCACCTAGGATTATGGGCCTAGGACCCGGGGTGGGCCTTATTTTGGAGAAAAGGGCCCGATAATTGGTCTAGTCAAGAGATTTAGGGTAAGTGTCAGGTTACATAGTTGGAAAGGTGTTAGGCACCTAATTTTTCCGGTTCAACTGGTCTTCCTGCTACATGCGTAAGAACGAACATTTTTCACGATTATTCCTAATCCATATGTATGGCTAAGTTATCACACATATATACATTAAATGAATTTAAATAACTATATATACTAAAAACATAGTCAATATAAGGTCTACATCATGATGATTCAATTGAGAAAATATACCTGATCTTAATCCCTGTTTCGGATCAAGAGGGGTGGGCCCCTAATTAGTACTGGCTCGGACTGTCTTTTGGATTCTCCTGGCTCAGGGGAAGATGGTCTTGACCTCCAACTTCCTTTCTTTAGAGATGTTGATTGTGATGGTATGTGGACAGGGTTCCAGCTAGGAATGTTTACTTTTAGATTTGGATTCGGACTTCAGCTAGGGAAGGCGATTTCCAAATTTGGACTTGGATAGAGCTTTGGCTAGGGAAGGCTATTTTTGGGCTTAGGATGAGGTGGCACTCTGGTAGAGCTTCTACTGGGGATAGGCTAGGGGAGGGCTAAGATGAGGTGGCACTTTGACAGAGCTTCCGCTGGGAATGGCTATTTCTGAAAAGATTCTAGGGGCACCCGGACAGGGCTTCCTCTAAGAATGGCTGTTTTTGGAAAGAAATGGATTGACCTAAAATGAGGACTGAACATCTCTAAAGTCCTAAGAACACTTTGACGATCCAAATAGAGTTTCGGATCTTAACAAAGATCTCTTCATAGACCCGAAGAACCTCAAAGGGTGGGGTTTCATCTTTGGATAACACTCAAGAACATTCAAAGGAGAGGTTGAAGAACATACTACTTTTGATAAAAAAAATTAGATTGAACTAAGAACTTGGATTGAAGATCTTCAAATTCCCGAAGAACACTTCGAAGATCCGAAAAAGATTTTGGATCTTGAAGAAGATCGCTCCAAAGACCCAAAGAAAATCAAGAGGGGGAGGGGAGGAAAGTTTCACTACAATGGAGTGAGGTGGGATTTTGATGTGTAAAATCCAAAGGAGGGGGTATTTATAGGTTTTTCTGGCTAGTGGGAAAGAGGGAACATCTTTATCCAACGGACGAAAGGGGATTTTTTACTTAAAGTGGGTGAAGACGGCTTTTATACAATGGGTAAAAAGGGGTTCTCGGACCAAAATGGGTGAAGAGGGCTTTTATACGATGGGTAAAAAATGGTTTTTTTGGGAGATAGAATCCTTAGTAAAAAGTGGATTTTTTGGTCTTAAGTGGGTGAAGAGGGAATTTATTCACCCACCGAGTCAGGGGAATATCAATTCTAGCCATTGACGACAGTGCATGAGACTAGGCCAAAGTGGACGGGGCATGGTCAGTATAGGCGGGCAGGCAATGTGTACAAGGTGTGCAGGCAATGTCATGAGTGTGTAGCATATGGTGCTTGGGTAGTGGCATATGGGTGTGCGAAGCATGGCGTGGCACCATGGCATGGGCAGCAACTAGCAAAGGGGGTGTGGGCATGGGCAACAGATAAGTAAGCTATGTAGCAGCCAGCCCATGGTATAGGATTAATTATGGAAAATGTTCGTTCTTAAGCATCTAGTAAGAAGGCCGGTTAAACTGGATAGATTGGGTGCCTAACACCTTTCCAATTCTACAACCTAACACGTCACCCTATTCTCTGGACCAAACCAACTTCCAGGCCCTTTTCTTAGGAATTAGGCCCACTCTCGGGTCCTAGGCCTATAATCCTAGGTTGCAACTCTAAACCCATTTTTTATGATCCCAATCCCCTGTATTGGACCATCATTAAAGTCCCATCTCAAAGATGACCCCTGCACTCCTACATAATAGGCCCCCACATATCTTCAAGCGGTGATACGATGGTGTGGGGCCCATGGAAGCACACATAACACACCCTCCCTAAGAAAGAGAAAGAGAGGAGAGAGGGCCGAATGCAAAAGTCTCTTTTTTCTCCCACAAAGGGAAAAAGGGAAGGAATTCTGGCTGCTACCCTCACAATGGCAACTCCACTGGGGACCTGTCAAGCTTCCGACAGTAAATGCTACCTCTACATGCAATAACATTTTCCATAATTTTTCAAAAACATGTTTGTAAATGTATTCGCTAATCACATCATGCATCGTGCTCAAAGTGAAATTATTTGGTGAGGGACTCCCTATCATGCCCGCACCCTCAGGGATGTCAGTGTATATCATGGAGAGTGAGTAATCTGAGAGCAGATGCTAGCCACTTCAATACAAAAGTGTGGGGTATTATTAAACGACGCGGATGTTCATAATTGTCTCAGCACCCTCCGAGAGGTCCGTGCACTTTATAACATTCTGAGATCGAATGATGGTAACCTCACATTACACTTATGCACACAATCACTCACGGTTCCCCCACCCTCATGGCCAGTTGCTTAACCTCTTGTGTGTCATGAGTAATGAGCAAGAACATCACCCTTTGATCTCATACCTTCGAGTATATCAAAAGGATCATGTACCTTGCATATATAGATCCTGTCAAGGAAGCCTTATCAGTCCTATTTGCATCCACTACATACTTACATCATGTAGGAAATAGATGGAGAATGCTAGGAATGCCATTAGCTAACTTGTAGAACTTGTTTGAGGTCTTGAAAAGGAATCTTTCTATAATGCGGTCTAGTTAAAAGGAATTGCTCTCTTAAGTGGGTTTCGGATAAAAAGGTGTCCTTCCTCCTTAGGAACGATATGTGGATGATTTGGTATACATGACTCCGGAGTGATTCCCATCAAAGTCACATAAAATGCCAAATTATATAAAGACCCAAGGAAACTAAGAGGAAGTTCATCTAATGGGATAAGATTAAGGAAAGCATGAATTTATTGATAGGGAATTTCTTATAGGAATATTTTGTTCAAGCCATTTGCGTGTATCTCCCACCTATGACGTTGAGTGGACTAGGGGCAGTAGCCCCTATCCACTCCCTATCATTAAGTGGACTAACTTTGGATGAATCATTGGTTGACAATTGAGTGAATATATGAATAAAGGGGTGGGAATGCAAGAATCCTAAAATAAACCACTTTTGGTTCAGGCACAATTCCACTCCTCAAGTATTCCCAATGGTCCTTTTGGAGCGTCAGGGTAACCGGTTGGCTTGCTTAAGTCTAGTGTCACCTCCATCGTCTCTCTAAGACTGTCTCCTTATAAGTGGTTACAATCTAGTTATCATGGATCCACCTATTGTTGAATCACCTGAGCAAGCATGGGTCCACCCAATAGAGACTTTACAAATAGAAATGGCTAAAGTCAAGAATGGATTAGCTCAAGTATTGGACCTATTTGAAACCCTCTTAGGACGGATCCTAGGGCTAACCCCACTCCCATCATAGGAGAGAGAATAGAATGGACCACGGGTCATCATGGAACTTCCTCTAGAGTTGACTCAGGAGTACCGAAACTAACCCGCCCAAATGGTCAACGAGGAGCTTATTCTTGAGTTCCTCCACCAAGGGTTATGATTGAGGATGAGGAAGAAGAGTTTGTAACACATGTCCAGATGGAACCTCTAAAGATAGAGAGAAAAATAAAAACCAAAGAGCAGTTACAGAAGTTAGAGAATATGATCCGAGCAGAAAAGGGTTCAAAAAGTCAAGTAGTGCATTCTGATGAAATGAGCTTCTTTCTGGGGCAAGGACTCTCGAGAAATTCAAGTGGCGAATTGATAGATTTGATGGGTCAGTGGACCCTAAGGCTCATCTGAAGGTCTACCTTAGCATTGCCAAGTCATGGTAGCTTGCCAATAATTAGATGGGTCATGCATTCATGTTGACGCTATTAGGGCCAGCACTAAGATGGTTAACACAGTTGGAATCTACACAGACACAGAATTGGACAACAGTGGTGAAAGTAGATGTGAAGCATCAGAAACTTAAGAAAGTAGCCTAGAGAAGGATTCAACGCCTTCCTAATGAGGTTTAGAGACAAGGCCACCAAGATGGCAGGTCGAACTTCTGAAGCTGAGCAGGTAGAGAAGTTGATTGAAAACCTATCCAAGCCATACTATGATGTTCTCTACTATCAGCATCTACAAACTTTTGATGCTTTGATAGCCACCAGGACACGTGTTGGGAACAGGATCCTAATGGATGCATAGTATCAAGGTGCTTCTCAAGATGTGGGAAAGAATGCCAGAGTTGGGCAAGGAAAGAGTCCTGAAACCAATGTAGTAGGTGGGGTCCAATAGTCATTGTCCCACTGAGAAGGTT
The DNA here is from genome assembly GCF_013358625.1 of Macadamia integrifolia. NCBI lineage: Eukaryota > Viridiplantae > Streptophyta > Magnoliopsida > Proteales > Proteaceae > Macadamia > Macadamia integrifolia. Next base: position 37,845,770 of record NC_056562.1, on the reverse strand, counting down.
CCTTGCCCAAGAAGATAGTTCACTGAGTTGGGGTGCCTTTGGTGGCAGTATATGAGAAGTTAAAGAAACAAGGACTGCTAGACACTATAGCTCCAAAAGTGGTTAGGAACCCTCCCCCAGCTTGGCACAGGGACTATGTGTATTGTGCCTAACACGCTCAGAAAGGGCACCCCATTGAAAGGTGCCTGGCCCTTCAACATGTAATTCAAGACTTGTTAGACAATGAGACTATTGAAGTCAAAGTCAAACAGACTCCCAATGTCACTACTAACCCACTCCTGGATCATGGGACAATCAACATGTTGGCTATAGTAAATGATCGGTGAGACTTTAATCCCAGTTCTACTATCCAACTCATGTTATCAAGAACTCCAAGAAGTACCATATCCAGAGGCAACATGAATGGGTAGAGAAATTATTGCATGTGAAAAGGTTGTCTCTCCCCCCAAAAATAGTAAAGCATATAATCAGCTTCATCAAGGTAGCTTATTAGAAGGAATGTGACTTTCAAAAGGGCCATTTATATGTACTATGCGGACATAAGGCCATTTACGGGTAATGCAGGTATGTAGCCGTATCCTAAATTATATACGTATTATGTATCTTGTGCCGAGAGTGAGATCCATGCTGAGAGTCAAATTCCATCGAAATCTCAATTGTTTGGCTAAGTTTTGACCAACAGGTGGGCGAACTCGCCCACCTGTGTGACCCACCCATGTGGTTACTAGATATTCTCTAGTATAAATAGTACTTATTGTGTTTTTCCTGTTTCTCATTTAATGCATTAAAGAGTGGGTGAGAAGAGTAAAGAAGAGAGAGAATAGAAAGGAAGAAAGAGAACGAAGAAGAAGAAAGGAAAAGAAAAAGAGGAAGAAATACTTTTAAGTGATGCCAAGGTTTGACCTTCTCATTTCGGCACCGGAAAAGTGATCCCCAACACAAGACCTACGATTTGAGGTGAGCGAGGGCTATACTTCTTAAACTTTCACAAAACCCCAAGTGAAACCCCTTATTTGGGTAGAGTTCCTTAAGATCTTGTTAATCCCACTTGAGATGATGAATCTAAGGTTTAATAGATGGTCTATGTGTTGATTTTGAAGGTTTAAAGAAGTGTCTACAAGATTTGAGAAGCATTGGTGATTTCTTGAGTTAAGAGGTGATTTTGGGATTTTGGAAGAGTTCTTGAGCAAAGAAGGTAAGATTGCTTTTCAATCCTTAAATCTAACTTAGATCTAGGTTAGAATCATCTTATAAGACCTTAGATGTATGGAAAATACGATTGAAACAGCCCCATTTGGTTTTCCCAAGGTGGAGGAGCTTTTCAATGGAGAAAACCAATTTTTGCCCCCACAGGTGGGCGAAGACCGGTGGGCGCAGCCGCTTGCCTGTAGGGGCCAGCCTGTTGAGGCAGCACCTTAATTCCAACAGGCAGGCGAAGTTCAGCGGGTGAACCCACCCGCCTGAGGGGGCCCACCGGTTGAACCGGTGGACTATCTGGCCCATCGATTGAACCGATGGGCTATCTGGCCCACCGATTGAACCGATGGGCTATCTGGCCCACCTATTGGATCGGCGGACGAAGACAGGTGGGCTGTCTGGCCCACCTGTTGGCCCACTAGTCAGATTTTTAAGCCTGACCAAAATGGGTGGACAACCTTCTTTTATGATTTTAAATATGATTTAAACATCAAACCTCATTAGATTTGATCCCAAGGTGGGAAATGCTAACCTTATTCTCTTATGATCGGTTCCACTAGAATTTATATTTCTCACGTCGGATCTCACCTGTACTGAACATGAGCTTTTTTACCCGACAAGTAAGTGGGGAGAGGACATATGACTTTATTTTAAGCTTAGTTTTGCATCATTAAATTGTATCTAGACTAGCCATGTCATCATGTAAATTATGTGTTGATTAGTCATCCTCATATGCCATTCGCATGCATTGCTTGTGCATTCTAAATAAATGATTTATGATATGTGTGTTGTGCTTTACATTCTTAATGCTAAATGATTGATGTGCTTATGTGATAAATGGTTGGATTACTGTGCATGATGCATTATTAGACTAGACGCCATAGTCGGTTTGGAAACGAGTGCATTGGTGGCCCGTGGTATAGGACACTCTGGCACTATACAATCGTACTTTTTCATATAGGAGCATGCGATTTAGAATTATCATTCCCTATGCTATGACCCTTCTCAATAAGGGTTGAGGTGTTGGGTTATCACTTGGGGGAAAGCAGTGGTCGCGGTTGTTGGGTCATTGTGGCGATTAGACATACGCCCGACGGGTCATTAAGATAGTCGGTAACCTCAGTGGTATATTCAAGAGGGCCAGTCGTACTGCTTTTAAATTACTGGGGTCGGCACCTTTACATTTCTATCATTTACTTTTATGTTAAGAGCCGGTAGTCGGCATGCTTTACTTTTTTGAGTACTCACGATTGGCCTTCTCCGACAACCCTATGGGCGTATCAGGGGATGGAGTTCGCGACTCGTACCTGGGGCATATGCGCACTGTGGTTGTGAGTAGCACATAGCTTAAGACTTTGTAATGTTTTTTAGGTGTGTAAGATTTAAAATGAATGCATAGCATATAGTGCATATGGATGTGAATGTCTGCGTGGTCTTTCTTTTCACTTATTGAGCTAGGGAGCTCATCCCACGTGCACACCTCTTTTAGATGATTTTGCAGTTCACCCGCCTGAAGATCAAGAGTTGAGCCCCACAGTCGAGTTTCCTGTTGAGGACTGGTGGGTCCCTGAAGAGTATGAGTATAGTGCTGATTGCATATGTGAGGGTTGTGCTGCGGGACCGCAATAATGATACCGTATAGGATTTTGCTTTTTGATTTTTTTTGATGACCTCCCCTTTTGTGTACTTGATACGTAAGTTGTTATTCTTTTTGTGTAAATATCATGCCTTCGGGCCCACATGTACTTAGCTATATACTACAATTTGGGTATCAAGTATATTGGGGATATTTACAGGTAATTTAAGTCTTTTGCTGAACTTTTGAACACTTATCTTAGATGTGGGTATACTATGGTGGGGTATTGTATCAGATGATCCTGGCAGGTTTGGGTTAACCGGAGTTAACTCAGTCACCAGTCCGATTCTATGTGAATGGGGTGTGACAATGGTTGTATCAGAGCGTGATGCTCTATCCATTCATAGTATACCATTGTTTGAGATTTAAAATGTAACCGCAAGCGTACGGATCAGTGTAGCTACGAGTCGAACACAGGGAGAATAGCCACTTTATTTTTTATTTCTTTTAATAATGCGAAAGTGAACTGATTAATGGTTGTGATCTAATTCTAATTACCGTCCTAAACATATGTATCTAAAATAACGTCCTAACCATTCGTCATCTAAGAATTTAAAGACGCAAGCCACGCAATTAAAATTAAATAAATAAATAACTGAAAATAAACAACCCACGCAATAAAAAAATAATAATAAATAAATAAATAAAGGAAAAAAATGTTGAAATAAAAATAAAGTAAAAGAAAGGGGATAAAGCTAAAGAGAGACTCACAAGTAGGTTTCTCTACTTAGCCCGAGGGATGCATCATAATATGAGCTTCCCTACTTGACCAGAGAGTCACTCTTACAAGGGTTACTCTACTTGGCTTTAGGGAAAGGGAGACAATTAAAATAAAAACAATAAATTGATGGTTCTATGGCTAGGAGGGGCAAAGCCAACACATACACTAGCCATGAACCTTGGGGGAAAGGGATAACAATAATGTAACGACTGAAAATAAAAATCCTAAATTAAGAAAGAAAGGGTAGTCAGAAGAGGGAATAAGAGGGGGGAGAGAAGACTACTGAAGGAGCCTACTTACTTGAATCAATGCTTGAACTTGAAAAAAAAATTGCTCCACGGCTCGTGATCTTGTCACCTAGATCTAAGCCTAGAACTATAACTTAAAAAATTACAACTCAATTGCATAAATCATAAACATAAAACGGCTGAATAAGAATAAAAGAGTGCTTGCATTAATTGACATTAAAAAAAACTATTACAAAAGTGATTAAAGCAAAAATAGAGAAGAACTAGAACTAAAGAGAGAGCAAGAGAAAGAGAGAGCAACTAAAAAAAACTAGAAGAAGAATGAATTGTGTCTCCTCCTCTTACATGAGTTGTATTTATAGGGAATGGAGAGGTAGGATAACAATTTTCTCTTTCCTAAAAGAGAGAAACCCACAATTGATTGTGAGATCTTTTGAGTCCAAAAGTGCTAAGGTGGAGGAGAGAAAAGAGAGAAATAAATTTTGAGAAATTTCCTAAAATTTTTTGCTTATTTTCTTTCCTTTTTTTTTCTAATTTATTTTTCTTCTTTTTTTCTCTCTCCTAGGGACGATTTTCTTCTTCTTTGTGTGATTTGGACAATATTTGGTGATGATGTGGAGGAGAGAGAAGATTTGGACAATCTTTGGTTCTCCCCTTTTTTTCTCTTTCCTTTTTTTTCTCTTCTTGCTTCCACGATTTTGCTTTCCTTTTTTTTTTTTCTTTTTCTTCTCTTCTTGCTTCCACGATTTTGCTTGCTTCTAATTTGATGTGGAAATCCCCTCCATGCCCTTAGTGCTTTAAGTGAGTGAAAAGCAGGAAATATTCAACAAATTCTCTAAAAAAAAACAACCATGAGATTTGAACTTGAGACCTCTTGGTGAGCAAGGGAATTTTGTACACCATAGCTCACCAACTAAGCTAGGTAGTTGTTGTTACAAAAAACAAATCTTTAATCACTTAAGGATGTGGTCCATCGATCCTTGTTGGCATTTGGAGTATTCCTTGTACCTCTGGGACAATTGCAAACGGGTTGGTTCTGCATCTCGGTTCAGTTCTGATCCATTATTCTTTTTCTGACCCGAAAAAGAATAATCATTTGTACGGGTGACCAAACGAATGTGTACTTTTAATTGAACATATCCATCTTGCTCAAAATTTCGTCCTCTTCGCAACCATGGAAAGAAATATGACATCTTTACGTGTAAAATTGAAGATATAGCGCCCGATAGTCCTTAAGGCTTTGAAAATATAAAACCTGCAAAAAGAGAGTAAAACCCAAGGTAGCTCAATTCTAAATATGTAAAATGCATGTTTTACTACCCTAGATTTCACACATAAATGTGCTCATCATTTATCATTACTATGATATTAAAAAAAATCATTTATGAATGACATAGACAGAAAATTAATGGCATTTTATGTTTGCATGTCATATTTGGAATACTCTATGATGAATAAATATATTGGAGTTAAGTTGGGTGTAAGCTTTCGCACATGTTTAGCTGCAAAACGTATTTCTAATGAACCATAAAAGGGTGATGTGGATTCCACCAAAGTGACGTATCTTGTTCTTTCATGGTTTTCCCTAGGGCAGCATAGTAGGTGACATTTGCCTAAAGATGATGTCACCAAAGTTAAAGAAAATGACAGTAACCTAAGGATTCTGATCCCAAAGGTAAGGGGATCTCAAAAGTTATTGTTCTTTTCACAGTTAATACAAGAAAATGAGAGGATCAGTGTATTCCTGTCTTAAAAGATAAGGATACAGTTTCAGCTATAACTCTTGAGTGATATAGTCATTACAGTGAATGCACATGAATCTCATCAAGTTAAACTCTGTTATTAGTATGGTCTATTTAAATCGATTTTTTTGTAAAGATCCTTGTGGCTAGAGTTGGCATCTTAAAGATTAATATTAATGATGATACCTATACTCACATTTGAGATGTTATGACACAAGATCATCCTACGTTGCTTCTAGATGCTGATGATTTATTAACTATTTTCAGCATAGTTTTAATGAAATCCAGTTTTTGAGTCTAATAATTGTATAGACCATAAATAGTTTATGCAAATGGAATTAGAAATCATTTAATTTTGATTTATTGAAATGACTTCTGAAATCTGTTTATATTGTTGACTATTTTGGCCCTGTTTATTCAAGCCAACAGTTATATCTAGTTCTAATATGAACTGATATTGACTCTTATAAATGGTACTTTTATTAGGTCATCTAGGCTTACTCTCTTATATTAGTGAAAGAATAAATTATTATCCTATTGAGGGTGATAAATGTATCATACATGTTTTATTATGTATACTACACTTGTCGTTTCATAAATTTTAAGTCAATGTGGGGTATTTTGATATTTTCTTCGATGTTATATTTATCATTTGTGACATCAGGTTTCGTCACGAGACACATAATTATGAGTTTTGACACCTATTTATGATTCAAAATATCACAAGTGCATTGTTTAAGTAATATTTCTTCGAATTATATGTCATATTTGTACTTATGATAAAATTCAATTTTATTGAAAATTCATCAAGATAAAACAGATATATTATATTTGAATGATTTAAATGAACCCATTGAAGTTTTAGTGGCTTATGGTATAAAGTCTATGAAATTGTTTATACTTACTATAGATCTAAGCTCACATTACTTTCATTTGTAAGGACTATTGTTATTTTGGCTTATAAATAATTTGATTCATGTGCTCTATTAGTTAATGAATTTTTTTTATTTAAAGAAATAGGTCTTTATTGTGATTGACTTTAAAGTTTATGGGCTAATATTTATGTTGGATATTAAAGTCATTTGGGTTGAAAGTTCATATTTGTATACAACTTTGTATATCTAATGAATTATGGATAAAGTAACATATTTCATGTGTTTTTTGTTATCATGAATAAATGTTATGAACTTTCATATTTAGCATGTTGTCATTATAGAAAATGCCATATTTAGATTTTTATTTATTTGTGGTAATGACTGGAAGTACAAAACTGTCATACTAAGAATATACTCACTTTGATAACTGTTAAATTATGGTGTTACCATATTAACTATTAGGGTTTATAATGGGTTGCTTTTGTGGGCTTATGTTGAATATTTTATTAATTAAATACTGAAATAGCTCATCTTGTTGTTTACACCCAAAATCTAAACCCACGGGCATTTGGTAGCAATCCAAGTTTATAGGTTTTTTATAATTTCAGTGATTATGCTTTCACTTAGTGGGCTAGTTACTGAGATTGTGAAATTACTATTGACTATTCAGGATGGGTTGCAGTCAAGGAGACCATATGACGAATGATGTGCTCTTGCCACCACAGGTGAGTCTTCATTTGGTCGGTTTCGCTTGATAGTGTGAGGGTGACGTTTTGGGCTTCATAGCTTTGGAGGTTCTTGTCTTGCCACCACAGGTGACGGAATCTTCAAAGTGGTGTTGTTTTGAGTGTCTCGCCTTGCATGTGAAAGATTTCACTACGTGTTGGGAGATCTTGCCACCACAAGTGTGACCTCGATGACGTCGGATCTTTCCTCAGTTTCTGTTTTCCTACAGTTATTGAAAACAATACTGGGATAAATCTGATTAACAGCCCAATTAGTCAGATTTAATTATATTGTTGGGAAGTTTAATATGCGTTCTGTTCTTGCATATTGTATATTTTGGTAAATATGTATGATTATATTTGTCAGCTTTGACTTCTCAGCTATTTTCTGTTAAAAAAAAAAAGGTTTGAATGGTTCCAATTTTAAAGAATGGAACTAATTCTTTAATATTTCTCTGGCTATTATGATAATAAATTTTAATCTTGAATTGATGAGCCTCATAAGCCAGTGGTTGTTAATTATGTTCAAGTTAAGGTTCTTTATAAAAATGGGAGGAATCGAATAGGTCTATCTAAAGATCAGTGGGAGTAAACTCATGAATTATAAATTTCTGTAGAACTACATTATTACAGATTGTTGACTCTATATCTAAACCATTGAGGATGTTTAGTGACAACTCCGCTGCGGTTCGTTTCTCTCATAACCGTAAAGGTACTTCAGACTCTAAATACATTGACATTAAGTAATTTTTTTTCAGAGAGAAAGTTCAAGAGTCATAGATTATAATGGAATAGATTGCTACAGAAAATATGATTGCAGATCCTCTTACTGAGGGATTGACTCCAAAAGTCTTTCAAGTGCATGTCACTAATATGAGACCTATTAGTTTTTTTGATGTATTTTATTAGTGGGAGCTTTGCTCATATATTCAGTTGCATCTGAGTTCAGAATTATTATATTTATGAAACATCATTATTGTTCTCGAGAATATATATGCATTTTTATTATGGCCATTTGTTTATATGTATACACTTATTTATTTGCCTCCTACAGAAATTTGAGGCTATATGTGGTGTATTTACTTCATTCGGTATCTGAGGGTTTAGTCAATACACACACATCCAGTCGCTAGTAAAGCCACATTTGATTGAGGTCTAGTGCCAGTGTTTTGGGACATCCGGACCCAGTCCCAATGAGCTTCTTTCATTGAAGCTTGAGCATTTGGGAGATGCTTGTAGTTAATGAGACATTCGGTATCTGTCTCATAGGGCTCATTTGGTTTTCGAGCTATGACCAATTTGAAAATAGATATGATGATCATTATTGCATGTTATTTTCATACCACACTTTCATACTGTTCATCCCAAGTCGATGATGTTATGAGCACTTTGACGTGTGTGGTCTCATATCACTTTAGATGTGATGATCAATACGATTGGGTGTTTGTAATTCTCATTCGGACCAAGGCATTTGGTTTAAGGTGCACTCCATTTGACACTGTTTTGTTTGTGGCCACATTCAGTTTATCTAAATAGGAGAGTCATTTTAAATAAATTTTAAAATCTAAAACTTGTGACATATGCTGCCCAAGTGAGAAATTGTAAGATTTTCTATTAAGTGGGCTAGCATAGTCAAATATTTGTTTCCAAAATCGGTTTAGTGGTGTTGACTACAGATAGAGTAAGCAGAAAGAATCCAATATTATTTGGTAAGTGATCTCTATGGAGATATTGAATTCTATTAGTACACCTTAATAGTATGAAATATTTATTACTATGTGTGGACCTAAGGTATTGTTTCCTTAATGGGAAGGAAACCCTAATTTCTTTGCAGGGTTGGTCCCTACCCTCACCCCTATATATGTTATCACTGACCCATTAAGTGAGGCTAACGATCAAAAGTCAAAGGGTAAGAGGGTAACCAGACCAACATTGATCGTGTTGTACGAGGAGCATACAGGAAGACATTGATGAGTTCTTATTCTTCAGCCATGGATTCAGGTATGCCTAAAACTTATTTTTGTAGTGTTTGTCGTGCATGCTTATTGATCTTCATGAATAGTTTCGTATTTATTTTCTTTCAAGGCTCTCCTTTTTTTTCAACCAATTGATCTCCTATCCTCCTTGAAACAAAAGAGATAGAGAAAACAAGAAAACAATTCCAAGTAATCACTCTGAATGAAGAAGGGGTGCGAAATGTGGACTATTCCACGTCTAGGAAATGCCTAGAGGCAAGGTTATAGGGCTGGCCAGTGTTATTTCGTGACATGTTTTAGAGGAATGCTATTTGAATTTTGTGACAATTACACTTGCGCCCCAAGCTATTGAAAAAATCCTCTCCAAAACCTTTTGGACATGCATCCCTAGGTGTAAATCCTTGAATGGTCATTGGAGGGGAGTTGAAGGATCAAGTTGTTGGGAGGAGCCTAAGTCACTCATCGAATCTTTTGGACTATTCCACCTCTAGGCAATGCCTAGAGGCAAGATTATAGACAAGTTCTAGAGGAATGCTATTTGAATTTTGTAACCATTACACTTGCCCTCCAAGCTATGAAAAAGGTTCTCTCCAATACCATTTGGACGCACATCCCTATGTGTTGACAGGTGTCAATCCTTGAACGGTCATTGAAGGGGATTTGAAGGGTCAAGTTGTTGGGAGGAGCCTAGGTCATGCAACCAATCTTTTGGTTAACTATAGGCTCTCTTATGATAATTATCCACAATGAAAGTTCTTTTTGGGTGCATATCGAAAAATAAAAAATGGATATTACAAAACTATCCAAAAGGCCAAAACAGTAACCCAACCTTTCCCATATCTTTTTTTAGATATTCCCCTTTTAAGGGAAAATGTTGGGCATGCTAGCATCTTCTAGCCGTTAGATGGTAAAGTTGCATTATAGGACATTGGATGAAAAATGGCAATACATGTAATATGCCTAATGTAAATGGTATTGGAATAAATGATATAGTACCATATGGATAATCGTAATGCAACATTGTACCTTCTCTCCCTCACCTCTTGCCGCTGCATTCCACGAATTCAACATCTCCCTTCCCCCTCTTCCTCCCTCTTGCACTCAGCCCATTCCCTCTCGCCATTGCAATCCACCAGCTCAACAACATCTCCTTCCCTGTTCCCTCTTCCCTCCTCCATCCTGCCACTTAACCCACTGACTCGGTATTTACATCCCTTACCTCCAACCCTGCCCTCGACGAATTGGTGGTCTTTGTCGGAAACTTTCTCCTCCCCTCCCACAAGCCTGGCTGGTCCCTACAAAGGTTGTCCTTGGTGGCACATTAAATAGAACCACCACTTCTCAAAGACAATAGCCACAACCCACCACCCCTTGCCGCCCCCTCTAGCAGCACCTGGCAGCCAACTTCTGCCACACCCACTCCTATGATCAAGTAAATGAAAAAAAAAAAAAAAAATTGAAATCCAAAATCCTTCCTATGTAAAAACCGTAAAGCCCCAATCTTTGTTCCAGAAATTAAACCACTAGTTGTAATTTTGATTTATGATCCAATTCGTTGCTTATTGGTTGACTTTGTTTCAATTTCGTTTCTTTAACCAGTATGTGGCTAGATGATAAACCACGTACCTCTCTATCTCTCCCACTTGTGGAATGAAAGTTAACCAGTGTCCTAAACGCCAACCTCAAGTTGTGATCCCTAAGGGTGTCAACATATAATCGAAACCGTTTATCAGAATCAAAATTGATCGGTTATAAACAAATCAAACTGCACCATAGTAAATTGATCCAGTTTTGGTTTTATAGGTCATAATTCAGGTTCGAAACCGAATCAAATCGAAAAACCGATGGTCAACCGGTACCTAGTATTAAAGACTTAAAGTGTTTTGAAATTCAATGGGTCTCTATGAAAAAAGGGGGGAAAACAAAAAAAAAAAAACAAAAAACAAAATACTAACCAAGAAGGGAGCTTCACTTTCACACAATCACACTTCTTGATTTTCTAATTTCTAGGATCATAGTTAATTAGTTATAATATATGTATTCTTTTACATAGAAAATATATTCTCCTTGGCAAAATAAATGTATATTGTCTTAACTCGTTAGGAAATTTAATATATGTAGGATTCACACTAGTTGTAGGATGCAAACCATTTTTTAAAACGACACTATTAACCCCATGTAAACCGGTTGTGAACTGAATAAAAAAAAACAGATTAAAAACCGCTATAACCGAAACCGGATGAAAACGATTCTGATTTCACCTTATTCCTATCCAGTGCGGTTTTGGTTTCACCTTATCAAAATGTAAACCAAACCAAAACCGAACCGAGTAACCAAAACTGCACCGTTTGACACCTCTAGTGATCCCTCTTTCAATGACAGAATTTTGTTGGGCTACGTCTCTAATTTCATTTTTCTAAACTCTGTCCTTACAAAGACCCCTAAGTCTTTGCCTCTCAAAAACAGGAATCCACCGCCCCTGCATCTCCGACCTTTGGGTTCTTTGACCTTGGTTTTTCGGTATAACTCTAAATTTATGAGTTAAGAAACTGTAGAGTCAAAGAGAGGGATCCAATAATTGAAAAGGCAGGGAACAAGATGACGGAGCCTGAGTGGAAGAGGTGGGCATAGGGAATGGGGGAACTGAATAGCAGGGGAGGGGTTGGATGGGGTTAGGTAGGGGGCAGGGAAGAGGGGGTTGCTAGTGGGGTGTCGATAAACCAAGGAGAAGACAGGAGGGGGACGAGCAGAGGGAGAGGGGAAGCCGGTATCGGAGCCGGCCAAGGAGGCGGGGCGTCAGAGATAGAGAGGGATAGTGGAACCCAAGCTGTTGCTGAGTATTTCCCAAGAAAACCATACCGCAGCTAACAATTTCTCTCACAATGCATGTACAAAGTATTAAATATGAATCCAACGATTTAAGTCAAACTTTGAAAATCTAATGGCCAACAAATGCTAACATGCCTTATTCTTAGATAATCCGTTAGCATATCCAACTCCTGCCTTTTTCTAATTATGAAAGGTTGGTCTTAACAAAGCTAATCAACTTTGGAAATATTGATGATCTCTCCCTCTTATTTATAGATTCTCATTCCTTCATCCTCTTCTTATATTTCATTTGAAGAAAAAAATATAATTTTATAATACGTTGAATACTAAAATAAAGAATGGATGTTTAAAAATCATGTCTTGATGGAAGGTTCCCCAATCTTTCAAAAAAAAAAAAAAGAAGAAGAAGAAGAAGAGAGTGCAAGAGCAAACCCCACTCATTGAGGATTTTCTTTAGTGCCTGAAATGAAGGCATTCCTCGACTTCCAGAGATCCCAGCTGATGAAGGCCAAAGTAGAATTAGTATCACCAAAATTTTCTTTTTTGGAATTAAGGAATCAACCTTCAAGCCACTTGATGAACAATGCATGCTTGACCCATGGCATCAGAATACAACGAAAGAGGACTGACAAGTGCCTAGCTCAGTCCAAAGTCTCTCTCTGTCTCTCTCTCTTTCCCTCATGTTTTTCTTTTTGTTTTTTTTTTTTTTTTTTTTGCGGGGGGTGGGGGTGGTGGTGTGGGGGGAGGAGGTCACTCCCCAATAAAAGGCCACAACAAGAACAAGAAATGGCTGCAAAATTGAATATAATGTTTCATGAAAATACAAGAGTAATCTTGTTCCCTACCTCATCCCTACTCTTTTTTCTTCAGAAACTCAGCATTAAAAATGACATTATAGTAGGAAAAAATAAAAATCATTCACCCATGATGAAGTCAACTATCACCATTATACTACAATAACACAAAATTCCAATCACAAGGTTAAATTACTAGTGATGATAGAATTCTTCTTTCTTTATGGATATCAAATCACAGTTCCAAATATTGTGGAACTTAATCTTAAACATAGTCCATAGAGGTAGTTTTAGGATTTAGATTAGATCTAAAATCCCCTACCAACAACATATTTGACAGAGTCGATGTAGTTGCCTTAATAATGCAAGGCTTAGTGCACCCCAACATTACAATCAGGGATATAAAAATAGTTTTCTAACACTGGACTAGGCATAAAAAACAGATGGTTCCAATTAAGCTTTTCTCCCACCTAGAAACTATTTTTCAACAAAACGAGAAATCTAACAAAAGATAAGAGAATCATAGAGGAATTGATTGATTCTTGGATGTTAGATCCTAAATTTCACCATTCTTTCCAGATGAATTGATTAATTTGTTTGTGTGGTTGGCCAAACAAAACCCATTGCCTATGGCCATCGTTATTGAATTCGGATTTGGGAATTATTTGGATGAAGAATTATTCGGATGAATTCGTTTCATTAATTCAATGATTCGGTCAAAATATCCGTAAAAAAAGCGGAGATAACAAAATTCGAATTCGGATTCGGATTTGGGAATTATTCGTTTACAAAAATAAAAAGCGGACAAAAAGTTCGGATGTTATTTTTAATATTTGCAGTACATGTTTGATATTATCTATCAACTATCATATGTATACAACATATGAATGATATAAAAATTAAAATTTTAAATTTTAAAGATAAAAATATTATATTTAGCTATTTTTATTTTTCTAAACTCATTTCCTATTATTCAAATAATTGAATCAGAGAAAAAGAGACTGAAAGATAATAAAGGGTAGAGTTTGGTAGAAAAGAAAGCAACACACAATACATAAAGATAGAGAAAATAAAACAAGATAAAGGGGAGGTAGGTAGGTAGGGGGAAGAAAATGAATACATTTAATTGGCAGGTCCATCTATAAATCCATAATAATTAAGGGGACCTCATACAAGAAGGAAAAAAAAAATCAATAAGGGGTAAAAATATTAACAATAAATATATATATATATATCAATGAAAGTAAATATTGTCATTTCCTCGTTTGTATTTAAAAAATTATGCATGATGGTGACAACTTTTGATTAGATAAATCACTATTTAAGAACTTGTTATATCTAAGTTAAAAGAAATTTTGAGAATGAGACAAATAAATAAGGTGTGAAGTTCTAAATACACCTATAGATATGTCATTTAGGTAGGTAGGTCATGCGAAAGGCTATGTTCTTCTTCATGCTCAAGGTGCTAAAGATGCTAGTGTATGCCCTCTCATTGGTCCTATAAGTCAATGCTTTTTGTATTGACAGCATAAGGTTCTTTTTTGCTCATTATATATTTAAAGTAGCTAAATATTGAAATGGTGATATGTGACAGTAAAAAATGTCATCAAACATTTTCAAAACGAAAATAAATTAAAAAGCAAAACAAAAACAGATTAAAGTTTGCTTTACTCTCTCTCTCTCTCTCTCTCTCTCTCTCTCTCTCTCTCTCTCTCTATAGTCTTT
>NC_056562.1:37830577-37831282 GCF_013358625.1 Macadamia integrifolia | reverse complement strand
CCCCCCCCCCCCACCCAAAAAAAACAAAAATGAATGAAAATTGTTTGACATCAAAAGTCCTGCTGTGAGCCCATCAACAGAGCGACCCCCATTGGAAGAAAAATACATACATAAGGGAAAAGGCCATTAAAAGATTTAAATGGTGATTGTGTGTGGTTAGTTGTTCAAAGAGAACAGATTTGTTGTAATGTGCTTCCAAATTTTGGATTGAATCCATGACAACACTTATTCTTGCCCTCTATTGGCATGAACTGTGAGAATCCAGTCCTCTGGGTTGATTGATGCATATTGGTTGGAGCTTTCAAAATTTTCCAATTTGGTGAGTCTGATGAAAAGGTACTGGTTTTAATTTGGCTTGCATCTGTGAAACAGAAGAGGATGGTAGCTACTTATCTAAATGTGTGTCTGGCTGTAGTGTATAATTTCCAACTCTCTTCAGATGCTGCAAGGGAACATGATCTTATGTTGATGGCAAATTATGTTGAGGCCATTGCTAGGCTGTAGAAGTACAAGGCCAGGGAATTTATTTTGAGTCGACCTGTTTGTAATCATTTATGTTTTTTCTTTCATGATTCTTTTCAGCAAAGATTCTCCCTGTTAAAAGGAGAACTCAACCTACTTTTCAGGTACAATCTGATTGCTAGATTTTAGTTTGAGTTTTCTCCTATTGCTGGATTTTTTTTTTTTTTTTTTTTTTTTTTTTTT